>NC_057802.1:222682248-222692269 GCF_018294505.1 Triticum aestivum
CTCCCCACCCTCGTGGGCACCCCGGGACTCTCCTGGCCCAACTCTTTTACTCCGGGGTCTTCTTTTGGTCCATAAAAATCATCAAAAATTGGCTCGTCAATTGGACTCCGTTTGATATTCCTTTTCTGTAAAAGTCAAAAACAAGGAGAAAACAGAAACTGGCACTAGGCTCTAGGTTAATAGGTTAGTTCCAAAAATCATATAAAACCACATATAAAAGCCCATTAAACATCCAAGATAGATAATATAACAGCATGAATACTTCATAAATTATAGATACGTTGGAGATGTATCAGCATCCCCAAGCTTAATTCCCGCTCGTCGTCGAGTAGGTAAATGATAAAAGAAATAATTTATGAAGTGTGAATGCTAGCAAGTGCATAAGTTTGATCAATGATAATTCCAATCACTTTTTCTAGCATCATTATCTGTCATAACAATAGCTCATCTCAAAAAACTTTTCATGATCAAGTAACTAGCAAATCACATGTTAAAGTATAGATCATAAACTTTCTTGAAAACTAACAAACAACGTCCTTAGTCATCAAACAATTGCAATTCATCTTATTTTCAGGAAGAGTCTATGTCAGAGCTTTGATTTAGCAAACTCCACATACTCAACTATCATTTAGTCTTTCACAATTGCTAACACTCACGCGATATTTATGGGTTCAAAGTTTTAATCAGACACGGAGAAAGATAGGGGCTTATAGATTCGCCTCCCAACCTTTTACCTCAAGGGTAATGTCAACAATAATAGTTCATGATGCCTTACATCCAATTGGATATATATATCAGAATCTTTCCAACACAAGGTGCTTGCTAAAGGATAAAATGTAAAAAGGAATGGTGAAAATCACCATGACTCTTGCATAAGGTTAAGAGATAAAAGTAAAAGATAGGCCCTTCGCAGAGGGAAGCAGAGGTTGCCATGCGCTTTCACGGTTGGATGCACAAAATCTTAATGCAAAATAACGTCACTTTATATTGCCACTTGTGATACAGACCTTTATTATGCAGTCCGTCGCTTTTATTTCTTCCACATCACAAGATCGTATAAAGCTTATTTCCTCCACTCTAGTCAATCATACATATTTAAAGGACAATTTTTATTGCATGCACCGATGACAACTTACTTGAAGGATCTTACTCAATCCATAGGTAGGTATGGTGGACTCTCATGGCAAAACCGGGTTTAAGGGTATTTGGAAGCACAAGTAGTATATCTACTTAGTGCAAAGAATTTGGCTAGCATGAGGGGGAAAGGCAAGCTCAACGTGTTGGGCGATCCATGACAATATACTTTACTTCAGATATAAGAAAACATAACCCATTACGTTGTTTTCCTTGTCCAACATCCACCTTTTAGGATGTCATATTTTAATGAGTGCTCACAATTACAAAAGATGTCCAAGATAGTATATTTATATGTGAAATCCCTCTTCCTTCAATATTCTTTCATGAACTGTTCAAGTGACCAATTCTACATTTGCTAACTTTCAATAAGTTTACTACCTATACTTATTATGTGTGAAGTCATTACCCCCCATGTTATAAGCATATGAAACATATATAAATTTAGGTTTATGACATTCAATTTATTCAACCATTTACTCATAGGATATACGTGAAGCACATGAGTAAATGACAAACTACTCCAAAAGATATGAGTGAAGAACACTGAGTAGTCAAATAATTAACTAGCCATGGGAGGACTCTTTTTCATTCAATATTTCAGATCCAATTATTTTATTCAAAAATCAAGTAAAATTGAAAATACGCTCCAAGCAAAACACATATCATGTGACGAATAAAAATATAGCTCCGAGTAAGGTATACCGATAGTTTTGAAGCCGAAAGAGGGGATGCCTTCCGGGGCATCCCCAAGCTTAGGTACTTGAGTCTTCCTTGAATATTACCTTAGGGTGGCTTGGGAATCCCCAATCTTAGGGTATTTCCACTCCTTATTCTCCTCATAATGATATCTCACCCAAAGCTTGAAAACTTCAATCACACAAAACTTAACCAAACTTCGTGAGATAGGTTAGTATGATAAAGAGTAAACCATTCACTTTGGTACTGTTAAGGACAAGTTCCATAATTGTTCTCACACAATGCCTACTTTACTATCATTTCTACAATTTATATTGAGAAATATAAGTCACAGAAACTAGAAAACAAGCAAACTATGCAATGAAAACAGAATCTGTCAGAAACAGAACCGTCTGTAATGATCTGAACATAAACCCTACTTCTTCTATTCAAAAAATTATGAAATAAATTGGTGGACGTGAGTAATTTGTCTATTAATCTTCTGCAAAAAGAATCAACTAAAAATCACTCCTCTGTGAAAAATGACAGCTAATCTCGTGAGCGCAAAGTTTCTGTTTTTTACAGCAAGATCACATTAACTTTCACCCAAGTCTTCCCACAGGTCTTACTTGGCACTTTATTGAAACAAAAGCTATAAAACATGATTACTACAGTAGCTTAATCATTTAAACACACAAAAACAGTAAGGTTAAATATTGGGTTGTCTGCCAACAAGCGCTTTTCTTTAATGCCTTTTGGCTAGGCATGATGATTTCAATGATGCTCACATAAAAGGTAGGAATTGAAGCACAAGGAGAGAATCTTGAAGAATATGACTAGCACAATTGATTCTAACCAACTTACTATGAATAGGGATTTTGTGAGCACACAACTTATGGGAACAAGAATCAACTAGCATAGGAAGGCAAATAAAGTATAACTTCAAAACTTTAAGCACATAGAGAGGAAACTTGATATTATTGCAACTCCTACAAGCATGTATTCCTCCCTCATAACAATTTTCAGTAGCATCATGAATAGCAACTTTTTTCTCATAATCAATTGGAACCTCTTCCGAAATAGTGGAATCATTACTAGCTAAAGTTGACACTCTTCCAAATCCACTTTTATAAATATCAAACTAAGATTCAACACCCTCCAAAATAGTGGGATCACTAATTCCTAAAGTTGACACTCTTCCAAACCCAATTTAAATTATACTATTATTCATACTCCAAAAGATATAAGTGAAGTTCATGGAGCATTCTACAATTAATATAGACTAACCAATATCCAAGCTCAAAATGTATAAGTGAAGTACATGATGCATTCTATAAAACCATACTCAAAAGATTTAAGTGAAGCACAAAGAGAAATTCTATAAGATCATACTTAAAAGATTTAAGTGAAGCACATGAAGTATTCTATACATAAATGAAGGGATATCTGATGCTAGCATGGTTCTTAAAGGAAAACCAAAAACACAAAGGACACAAATCATGTGAACAAAGCAAAAACCGAGGTATACCGATATTTGTTGAAGAAGAAAGATGGGATGCCAACCAGGGCATCCCCAAGCTTAGATGCTTGAGTATCCTTTGAAATACTTACTTGGGGTGCATTGGGCATCCCCAAGCTTGAACTCTTGCCTCTCTTTATTCTTCTCATATTGATAGCTCCTCGACCTTCGGACACTTCATCCACACAAAACTTTAACAAAAACTTGTGAGATCCGTTAGTGTAATAAAGCAAATCACTACCTTTAGTTACTGTAATGAACTCATTCTTTATTTATATTGGTGTTAAACCTACTGTATTCCAACTTCTCTATGGTACACACCCCCCGATATTAGCCATAGATTCATCGAAATAAGCAAACAACAGACGCAAAACAGAATCTGTTAAAAACAGAACAGTCTGTAGTAATATGGAAGTTTGGTAAACTTCTGTAACTCCTAAAATTATGAACTAAATTTGAAATTTTGAAAAATTTGTACAGAAGTAATGTGCAAAAAGTTTCAGACCCATTTGACTTTCCAGTAAAAAATGTAAATTCATGCACTACAGCCAAAGTTTCTGTTTTTGTTCTGCACATAGTAAACAAGCAATCTAATCATCCTAAAACCAAAGCTTGGCACATTATCTTTATAATACAATGGATATATACAAGGGGATAATTATTTACAGAGAAACTTCCATGAAAAATTAAACATTGTTTCCGTGAGCATGAACACGAGTGCTCAAGGCCGACCCTCACTTCTTCAATGCATAACTTTCTAATCACTTCTCTTTTTGAAAAACTTTTTAGGAATGAAAGGCAAGTAATTTTTTTTGTATTTTCATTCTTTTTTTTATGTTTAACCCACAACTAAACAGAAACAAAAAGGAAAAAACAAAATCTACTTAGTGAAGAAAGCAAACAAGCACACACGAGAATATCAACCCCACGCTATTGCTCCCCGGCAACGCCGCCAGAAAAGAGCTTGATAATCCCCAAGTGCAGGGAATCATCGTAGCAATTTCCAAAGATGGAAGTGATAAGTATGGAGTGCCGAACCCACAAGGAGCTAAAGGTAAGAACAATATTCTCTCAAGCCCTATCTGCTGATACGACTCTACGTGCACCGAACGTTTGCTTCCAACTAGCAACGAGAAATAAAACTATGTTGTGGGCATGAAGAGGATAACTTTGTATGATATCGGAGAGCTAAAATATAAAAGTAGGTGCTGTTATCATAAAGTTAGAATATATTACTAAATATTATAAATAGCGAGTGTGGAATAATGGTGGGTCGGTGTGCGGAATTGTCCTAGGCAGCCGTTGACAAGACCGGTGATCACTATTGCAGTTTCATATGAGGGAGAGGCATAAGCTAACATACTTTCTGTACTTGGATCATATGCACTTACTATTGGAACTCTAGCAAGCATCCGCAACTACTAAAGATCATTAAGGTAAAACCCAACCATAGCATTAAAGCATCAAGTCGTCTTTATTCCCATACGCAACAATCCCTCTTACTCGGGTTTGTGTTTCAGTCACTCACCAACCCAGTATAAGCGAATCATGAACATATTGCAACACCCTACAGCGGGAATCCCTCACGCTTGCGCGACACGGCGGGCACCATAGGACAGCACCAAAATAAAACATACAACTCATACCAATCTAGATCATCAATCAACCCAAAGACAAAAGATATCTACTCAAAACATCATAGGATGGCAACACATCATTGGATCATAATATGTGGCATAAAGCACCATGTTCAAGTAGGGATTACAGCGGGGTGCGGGAGAGTGGACCGCGTAAAAGAGATGAGGATGGTGATGATGATGGTGATTTTGATGAAGACGATCACCGTGGTGATGATTCCCCTCCCGATGGCACTCCGGCGCCACCGGAAGAGAGGAGGAGAGGTTCTCCCCCTTGTGCTTCCTCCTCCATGGCCTCTACCCTGTGGTCCTTGGCCTTCATAGTGATGATGGCCCCTCCGGCATACTCCTCCATGGCCACCGGTGATGATGGCCCCCTCCGGTAGGGTGCCGGAGAGGGCCTAGATTGATTTCTCGTGGCTACAGAGGCTTGCGGCGGCTGAACTCCCGATCTAGGTTAATTTTCAGAGGTTTCTGTATTTATAGGATTTTTTTGTGTCGGTCTCATGTCAAGGAGGTCCCCAAGGTGTCCACGAGGCAGGCCCACGCGCCTGGTGGGCGTGCCCCCCACCCTCGTGGGCACCCCGGGACTCTCCTGGCCCAACTCTTTTACTCCGGGGTCTTCTTTTGGTCCATAAAAAATCATCAAAAATTGGCTCGTCAATTGGACTCCGTTTGATATTCCTTTTCTGTAAAACTCAAAAACAAGGAGAAAACAGAAACTGGCACTGGGCTCTAGGTTAATAGGTTAGTCGCAAAAATCATATAAAACCACATATAAAAGCCCATTAAACATCCAAGATAGATAATATAACAACATGAATACTTCATAAATTATAGATACGTTGGAGACGTATCAGCGGCATTTTCCTATGTGAGCACAGGAAATCTAGACCTACTCATTCTCATTTGCATTGTCCCCCAACACCCCTCACTTTCTTTTCTTTCTCAACCAAGATACATGTCCACTTCCCCCCACCCTTCGCCATCCACCATGCTTTCTTCGCCTTTTCAACCAAGAGACCGGTTGGGTAGCTAGTATCTACTACTTTCCCCCGTTTCTTGTTAGAACCAAGTCCTAGATTCATGCTACAGGTTTCCCACTTTCTTCCCTGTTTGAACCAACTCTTAGATTTGACTGTATGAACTAGCTTTACCTCTAATAATAGTAAAAGTCTAGGTGGCTTTGGAACAATCAACGGAAGAAGAAAAAGATCCACACGCAGGCACGTGGGGAATTGGGTCAGTAGAGCAAGGTAGGTTTCGCAGGAATATATACTTGAGGGTTGTCGGCATGTGCCAAAGACGGCGTCGGGAGGCCGCATCTTGGCCACAATACCGCAGGGAGGAAGAAGGGGTCGGAGGCCCTCCCGAGCCGGCGCTCTCTCGGAGAGAATGGCACGACCGCCGATCGGGACGCGCGGGCAGCCGTTGGTCTCCTCCCTCGGCGCCGACGATAGCGTGAATGATGCACCTACACCCCCGCACTGGTCGAGGTGGTCGGGCCGGATTTGTGACCAACCGTGAGCAGAGAGAGAGTGTGGCCACCTATGTCTTGCTTGGATCTGGAGAGCATGAGAGAGTGAAAGAGAGGAACCCTAGTAAACCAAGCGCTAAGGCTCCTGCTTATATATATAGTGGAGTGATTTTGTTGTACCGGCTTCAAAAAAATCCGCTCCTATGTGTACCCACGAGTGGGTGTTAGAGGATAGTGTGTGCATGTAGTATAAGTGTGCTACGTGTGAGCTAAAATAAAAGGTGCACGACGTCTTTTGTTTTTTAGAAGTTCTGAGGGTAGGGTGTGAAGAGCACATATGTGTGTGACGTCTACCTGCAAATAGACTTTGTGTGCGAGAGGACTCGGGAGAGTCGTGACTCGTGAGGGTGCGTGTGTGCATGAGAGAGAGGTGGCACGTATCAATGCAATGCATGTGTCCGTAAATCATTATCCGACAAACGTTCGCCGCAAGTCGTTTCCTGACGAACGCTGTAAGAACCATTAGATCGGCATCCGACAGTGTCAGTTTTGCCATGTCATTTAACAGAGCAGCCACTCCTCCTACACACAAATCTTCCACGTGAGTGTTAGCAACTGCCGTATGCTCCTCCCTCTGTTCCAACATGTAGTGCATATAGCTTTATTGAAAATTCGAACCTCACAAATATTTACCGAGTTTTCGTGTACCAAAATGAACATATAGAATACCCAGTATATATCATTTCATTCATCTTCGAGAGGTAACTATAAAGATGGGGGAGGAGTCTACAAAGAAAGACCGTCGTATCACCTGCAGCAATTTCAACCATCCTTTGGTGTGGAGGAATATCATAGGAACTCTATATGATATGATTTTTATAGGATTTTTTCCTTTAGAGCCAATTGGTTCATAGGAATAGATTAATATACTCCACATTTCAAAGGAAATAAACATGATATAATTTTTATAGCTTTAGAGCCACTTTGGTTCATATGAATGGATTCCTATACTCCCATAATTTCAAAGGAAAATAAACATTAGCGTATATTCAATAGAAAAGTTCCGATGATGTGAACCAAATGACAACTCTTTTCTAATCCCTCCTCATAGGAATTGAGATATATGTCATCTCTAGATTCAATAGAAAAGTTCCTATGATGTGAACCAAATGCCATCTCTTTTCCAATCCCTACTCATAGGAATTGAGATACATGTCATCTCTTTCCCTACAACTTGCATGTATACATCTTCTATTCCTAAATAGCTAGTACAACCCACTAGTAGTTTTTTTCCTAGACATGCAACTATGGCACAAGAACACGCCATGCATGCAAGTCATAAATCACATTGTTTTTTCTACTCTATCCATGCAAGCACCACATCATCAATTCGTGCATGTTACTCATAAGTTATTTCTTGCATTAAATTTTGCATTGACAATGTATGTGCTGGTCACGTGCACACATATGTAGTTCACATTCCCATTTTTGTTAGAAATGTCATTCTTTTAACTGCAATTCATTTTTTCTCTTTGTATTCCCTCTGTCTAGGTGTGTAAGTCATCTTCCGAAAACCAAATAATCCCAAAACACTTTGGCACGGTACATTAACTCCCTCCACGTTTCTTGTTTCGTGACATATCAAGCAATAAGAGATGTGGGCCATGCATGCTTTCCCAAAAGAAAGGAACTTCTCCTTTGTTCTAGAAAATTCCGTATCATAATTGCCCAAACTTTTTTTCTTCTACACTACTAGAAAAAGGCCTGTTAGTGGCGCACCTATTTTTTGCCATTAATGGCACACTATAGGTGCGCCACTATTATCACGCCATTAGTAACAAATAGTAATGGCTCACATTTGGTGCGCCATTACTATGCCTATCTGGTGCGCCATTACTATCTGACTTAGTAATGGCGCACCACATAGAAGTGCGCCATTACTAACAAATTTAAAAAAATTCAAAATTTTTTTTTTCAATTTTTTTCGTTTTTTTATTTAATCTTGGGTCATTATGGCTTAATCTCAGGTCAATATGCTTAATCTCAAGTCAAATCACACTCCGTAGTCAAACTTCCCAAAAGGTCAACCATCCTCACACTACTCCAGCCCGAGCATGCTTAACTTCTCAGTTCTATCCAACCCCGGCACCAGCTCACTTAACAGCCAGTTGTTGATATATCTATCATATCAATCCTATTAAACCTTGTTGATGTCTATGACATTGTTCATGTTCATGAGTGTGATGAAATTTTGAAAAAATATTTCAAACTTCCCGGTCATATTACGTATCATATTTTGAACATTTTTTTCCAAAAAAAATTCGAAACCAATTTTTTTTTCTGTTACTAGTGGCGCACCTAGCAAATGGTGCGCCACTACTAAGTTTGATTTTTTTCCATTTTCCCCCCTCTAGATCTTAAAAGCCCCATATATTTTATTCTGTTAGGTTTCTGGGGATTCTGAAAATCTTCAACGGGGTTCCCCCCGTTGAATTCGGATGTAACTTTTCGAGTAGATGATTTTTCATATAAAAAACTTTTTAATCCAAGTTCGTATGCAAAAGTTATGCCCATTTTGCTAAATTCCAGAGAGATTTTGCAAATAAAGTCGAAATTCATATTTGTAAATTTTCCCAACAACTAGACCACATATCACATGGGAAACTTATTTTCTTTTATTTTTTGACATTTCCATCATTTTCTTTTATGTTTTTAAAACTGAAAAGGCGGTCCAGGGGGGGTGCAAAGAAAGTTAGTAATGGCGCACCTTCACAAAGTGTGCCATTACTATGTGTATGACTTGGTAAAACCTTGGTCAAAGTTAGTAATGGCGCAGTTTGTGTAGGTGCGCCATTACTAAGTTTGACATAGTAATGGCGCACCTATGCAAACTGTGCCATTACTAAGTTTGACCAAGGTTTGACCCAGTCATACACATAGTAATGGCGCACTTTGTACAGGTGCGCCATTACTATGTCAACTAGTAATGGCGCACTATCCCCTGCTGCCCCACTGCTAACAATTTTTATTTATTTTTCTTTTCAAAACTACTAATGGCGCACCACACATCAGGTGCGCCATTAGTAATATGTCAATAATGGCACACCTGTATCTTGTGCGCCACTGCTATATAGCAGTGGCGCACCACATACATGGTGCGCCATTAATGTCCATATTAGCTATAGCCCTTTTCCTAGTAGTGCTAAATGAATTGCCATTATTTGTTTTTTTACATTATGCTTTACAATGCACAATCCCATGAATCTGAACCTTTTTATAAAACTAATTGATTTTGAATGAGATTAACTATAAGAACTAAACAAACATCTACATCATGCATATATGACTCAAAGATTTACATGCTATAGTGTGTATTTATTCATACCGGCGGAGGATGGCGACGAGGCGGCGGGGAGCTCCGGGCGCCGGCCAGGATGGGCGCGACTTGAGGTGGCCGGGCGGGCGGTGCAAGGTGGCGGGGCGGTGGAGCACGCAGGCAGCAGCGCTCAGGCGGCGTGGCGCGTGCAGGAGGCGCTGGCGGCAGAGGGACGCGGAGGCGCGCCGGCGGGGACGCGC
>NC_057802.1:222692628-222703110 GCF_018294505.1 Triticum aestivum
ACGGGCGCGCGGCGGCGGCGACCGGGCCCCGCGGGCCTGCTGCGGGCTGGTGGCAGTGGAGGGCGCGGTGAGGACGGCGAAGGACACATGGGGACGGCGGATTGGGCGCGGGGCGGCGGTTGCTGAGGTGTCGGCGCGCGATTGGCCAGGCGACGTGGACGGGCGGCGTTGGACATGTCCGGTGCCGGGTTGGACGTGTCCGGCGGTGCGAGGAAGAGGAAGGCTAGGGGTTATCCGCGAATTTCGGAGGGGGAGGTATATATATAGGTAGAGGGAGCTAGGAGAGTCCAAAAGAGGAGCGGTTTTCCCCCACACGATCGTGATCGAACGACCGAGAGCATGGAGGGAGTTTGGATGGGCTAGTGGGCTGTGGTCGAGGGGTGCTAGGCTGCAAAGAGAGAGGGGTTTCGGCTACGCGGTTAACCGTTAGGGTGTCAAAGGAGCTCCAAATGCAACGAAAATTGACAGGCGGTCTACCTACTCTAAAACAACACCACATTCCAAGTTTCATACCATTCCGAGAACATTTTTATGCCACTCACGAAACGAGGTCTGAGAGGGGCAACGGGTGCGTGTGAGAGTGTCGGATCGCGAAACGGACAACGGGGAAAAGGACCGGATGCAAGTTGTGAAAATATGAGGATGCAATGCAGATGATGACATGGCAAAATGCAACACGCAAGAAAAAGACATGGCAACGCCGGCGAATAACTGGAAGACTCCTGGCGCATCGGATCCGGGGCGTTATAATGGCCGGGGGTGGTGCCAAGCACGGCGGTGCGGTGAGGTCGAGGGGAGGGCGGAGGCAGGGGACTGGGCCGATGCTCGCTGGCATTTCAAGGAAGATCCTAACACTGACTGGCTGGAAGTAGATGAAGGCGATCTGCCCGTTCTTTGTACATCGGACGGTGCAAAAAAATGGAATGGCAAATTTGTTTTCCGTCGACTGTTATTTTCATAGGACCACACCTTGTGGTGTGCTGGAGGAGCATCTGCATTTCCCAGCCATCCCTGTGCTCATATTTCAAAATCCTAGAATCTAGTAATTTCATGTGCCATGCATGTTGTAGAGCTATCATATGTCTCCCGTCATTTATTTCTCACCAACCTGCTATCTGCTACCTTTACACTTTACTACTTGTGCACACACTTCACCCATACTCACACTATTATTTTTTTATGCATGGGTATTTCAGACTTTGACGCAGTGTTTATGAATACAAAAAACAAAAGACAGAAGTCGCTCCAGTGTAACTCGAAGATAAGCACTAAGCGTCTCAGCGCTCTAAAGGGCGTAGTGCCATCAGATGGAGACAGTAAACGTAGCTCTGCAGTTGATGATCTCAATTGCCACACACAACCATCCCATGTGCTTGCTTTAACTTCGCATTGTCAAATGTGGTTGCATGTTGCATATGGTATCTAGCTTGTATTGCTTCCAATTTGGTTAAATTGCGTCAGCTTACATTACACATTATAACTTTGATACTGACATGCCTTCCTGTTTTTGATACATACTACATATGTCTATTAACCATGTTCGTACATCAAACGAATGCTCTTTTGTATCCCTCATCAATTACTTATGACGAGACAGTCACCCAAGTGGGTTACTGTGAGACGCGCTACGCGTTTAAAGAGTGCAGTGTCATCCTCCCCACATGATTCTCAAGAAACAGCAAGGCTAAATGAAGATAGTCAACGTAGCGACCTAGTTGATGACCGCAATTCCCACACACCACCATCGCAGCTGCTTGCTCTTACTTGGCAGTGCGACATGTGGTTGCTTGTTGCATATGTTGTCTACCTTGTAATGCTTCTAATTAGGGTAAATTGCATCAGCTTAGTTAACACATTATACCTGTGAATACGACATGCGTTCCTGTTTTTGGTACATATTACGTCTTTCTATTAACCATGTTCTTACATCAAACTACTTTTCTTGTGTATCGCTCATCAATCACTTCTGACGAGACGCCTTCAAGTTGACAGTGTAATATTGGTTGCATCTTGCATATCATTTCAAACATGTATTGCCTCTAATTTGTTGAAGTGCCACTTATAATGAGACACATCTAACTTGGTAGAGTGATTTTGGTTGGCTCTTTCATATGGTGTCTAGATTGGATTGCTTCCAATTTGTTGAAATGCCTTCTGCTTAGCGTTTTTCGTACATATTCCATCCTCCTACAATGTGGTTGCCATACAAAAAAGTTGTGTTCGTCAGTATCATGCATCAACGAATTTGGAAGTGCAAATTTCATTCCTTTTTCTTATGTGTTTACTTGACAAGGCAAAATCTAAAAGGACGAAGGCACGGAATGATGGTGGTCCTCTGGAGCAACCGAAACAGATGACCTCTGCAGATTCTCCTGCTACTCCTACTGCAGTGCAAGTTCCAAATCTCATCTCCCCTACTCCACAACCCCAGGTGCTTGCTCTAACATGGCAGTGTGATATCTGGTTGCATGCTGCATATGGTGCCTAGCTTGTATTGCTCATAATTCGTTAAATTGCATCTCCTTAGCTTACACATTATACATGTGAATATGACACGCCTTCCCGTTTTTGGTACATACTACATCTGCCTATCACACCATGTTCTTACATCAAACTACTGTTCTTGTGTATCCTGCATGTATCTCTTATGATGAGACAGTCACGCCTGTGGGTTAGTATGAGACGTGCTACTCTTATAAAGAGTGCAGTTTCATCCTCTCCACATGATTCTCAAGAAACAACAAGCCTAAATGAAGATATTGAACGTTGCTCTGTACTTGAAGACCGCACTTCCCCTACACCACCATCGCAGGTGCTTCCTCTAACTTCGTAGTGTGATATGTGGTTGCATGTTGCATACGGTGTCTAGCTTGTAATGCTTCTAATTAGGGTAAATTGCATCTGCTTAGTTTACAGATTATACCTGTGAATATGACATGCCTTCCTATTTTTGGTACACACTACATCTATGTGTTAACCATGTTCTTACATGAAACTACCTCTCTTTTGTATCCTGCATCAATCACTTACGATGAGACACCTTTATTCGTTGCATATTGCATATTATTTCTAGCCTGTTGCTATATATTGCTTCTAATTTCGTCAAATACATTTGTTAGGCCACCCTTCTAATTTGGCAGAGTGATATTGGTTTCATCTTTCATATGGTTTCTAGCTTGCATTGCTTCTAACTAGTTCAAACACCTTGTGCTTAGTTTACACTTTATACATCATACATGTCAATATTTCATGCCGTCCTGTTTTTCATACATATTCCATCCTCCTATCATGCAGCTGCCTTACATGAAAGTAGTGCTCGTCAGTATCATGCATCAATGAGTTCTGAAGAGCAAATTTTATTCCTTTTTCTTGTGGGTTTGACTTGACAAGGAAAAATCAAAAAAGAAGGAAAAGAGTAGGGAAGGCGATGATGGTGGTCCGCTGTAGCAACGTAAATGGATCATCTATGCGGATTCTCCATGTACTGCTAGTGCATTACAAGTTCCAAGTCTCCGCTCTCCTACTCCACCATCCAAGGTGCTTGCTCTAACTTGGCAGTGTTATATCTGGTTGCATGTTGCATATGGTGTCTAGCTTGTATTGCTCCTAATTAGTGTAAACTGCATCTGCTTAGCTTACACATGATACGTGTGAATATGACACACTTTCCTATTTTTGGTACATATTATATATGTCCATCACACCATGTTCTTACATGAAACTACTCTTCTTGTGTATCCCGTGTTAGTCACATATGATGGGACACCTTTAAGTTGGCACTGTGATATTGGTTTGCGTCTTGAATATGATTTCTAGCATGTAGTGCTTCTAGTTTGATGAACGCCACCTATGACGAGACAGTTTTAACTTGGTAGAGTGATATTGATTGCACCTTCCATATGGTGTCTAGCTTGCAGTGCTTCTAATTTGTTAAAGTGCCTTCTGCTTACTTACCACATCATAGGTGTGAATATGTCAAGCTGTACAGTTTTAGTACATATTCCATCCTCGTATCATGACTTTGCCTTTCATCAGAGTAGTGTTCGTCAGTATCATGCATGAATGAGTTCTGAAGAGCGAATTTTATTCCTTTTTCTTGTCAGTTTGACCTCACAATGCAAAATCAATAAAGTGGAAGGAAATTGGTAAGGCATTGGATGATGGTGTCCTTTCGAGCAACTGAAACAGAGGGTCTCTACAGATTCTACTCCGCCATCCTCCCAACAAGATTCGCAAGACAACGCAAGGCTAGACAGTCAACGTAGTTGTGTAGATGATGAGCACATCTCCCCTACTCCATCATCACAGGTGCTTGCTCTAACTTGGCACTATTATATGTGGTTGCATGTTGTGTATGATGTCTAGCTTGTATTGCTTCTAACTTTATTGAATTGCATCTGCTTAATTTACACATAATGCTTGTGAATGTCACACGTGTTCCTGTTTCTAAAACATACTATATCTGATCACACCATGTTCTTACATCAGACTACTATTCTTGCATATCCCGCATCAGTCACTTATGATAAGGCACCTTTAAGTTGCCACTGTGATACTGGTTGTGTCTTGCATATAATTTCTAGCATGTACTGCCTCTAATTTGTTGAAAGACTAGATAGTTTGAACTTGGCAGAGTGATATTGGTTGCACCTTTCATATGGTGTCTAGCTTGCAGTGCTTCTAATTTGTTGAAATGCCTTCTGCTTAGTTACCACATCGTCGGTGTGAATATGTCACGCCGTCCTGTTTTTCATACATATTCCATCCTCGTATCATATGTTTGCCTTTCATCCGAGTAGTGTTCGTCAGTATCATGCATGAATGAATTTTGAAGAGCGAATTTTATTAATTTTTCTTATCGGTTTGACTTCATAATGCAAAATCAATACAGATGAAGGAAACTAGTCCGGCAATGGATGATGGTGGTCCTTCAGAGCAACTCAAACAGAGGGTCTCTACAGATTCTACTCCGCCATCCTACCAACAAGATTCGCAAGACAACACAAGGCTGGATAGTCAACGTAGCTGTGTAGATGATGAGCACATCTCCCCTACTCCACCATCACAGGTGCTTGCTCTAACATGGCACTATTATATGTGGTTGCATGTTGCGTATGATGTCTAGCTTGTATTGCTTCTAACTTTGTTGAATTGCATCTTCTTACTTTACACATAATGCCTGTGAATATGACACATGTTCCTGTTTCTAGAACATACGTGTAGATGATGAGCACATCTCCCCTACTCCACCATCACAGGTGCTTGCTCTAACTTGGAACTATTATATGTGGTTGCATGTTCCGTATGATGTCTAGTTTTATTGCTTCTGATTTTGTTGAATTGCATCTGCATAGCTTACAACTTATACCTCCAACGATCACTTACCCATAAGACACATTTAACTTGGGAGGTGATGTAGGTTGCATCTTGCATTGTCTTCTTGCTTGTACTGCTTCGAATTTCTTGAAATGGCACTTACGACGAGACACTTTTTACCTGATTGAGTGATATTGGTTGCATGTTCATATGGTGCCTAGCTTTCATTTCTTCTAATTTTTTTGAAATGCCTTCTGCTTACCATTTTTCATACACATTCCATCCTCCTATCGTACGTCTGAATATGCAATGTTGTCTTTTTTTGTATATATTCCATCCTCCTATCCTGCACTTGCCTTACATCAAAGTAGTGTTCGTCTGTATCATGCATCAACCAGTTATGTAGAGCTAATTTTATTCATCTTCTTTTGGTTTTGACTTCATAAGGCAATATCATAAAATAGGAAGGAAAAGAGTAAGTTAGGGGATGTTGGTGGTCCTCCGGACCGACACAAACAGAGACTCTCTAGATTTGCCACTGCTACTGCTAATGAAGTTGAAGTCCCAAGTCTAGATGATGAGTTCATCTGCTATACTCCACCATCGCAGGTGCTTACTCTAAGTTGACAGTGTGACAATTGGTTTCATGTTGCATATGTTGTCTAGCCTGTATTTCTTCTATTTTGATTAAATTGCACCTGCTGAGTTTATACGTTATACATGTGCATATGACATGCCTTTCTGTGTCTAGAATACACTGCATCTATCAATCATACCATGTTCTTACATCAAAGTACTGCTATTGTGTATCCCACATCAGTCACTCATGATTGGACGCTTTTAACATGGCAGTTTGATAGTGGTTGCATCTTGCATTGATTTCTACGTTGTACTGCTTCCAATTTTTCGAAATGCCACTTATGACAGGACACTTTTGACTAGGCAGAGTGATATTGGTTGCATCTTTCATATGGTGTCTAGCTTGCATTACTTCTATTTTCTTTAAAATCCTTCTGCTTAGTTTACACATCGTAGCTGTGAATATGTCAGGCTGCCCTGTTTTTCTTACATATTCCATCCTCATACGGTTGTGTTACATCAATGAGTTCTGAAGAGCGATTTTATTCTTTTGTGTTGTGGGTACGGCTTGACATGGCAAAGTCAAAAAAGAGCAAGGAAAAGAATATAGTAGGGAATTCTGTTACTCGTCGGGTGAAACGGAAAAGGATCTGCCCTCGAGATTCTGCTAGTAATTATAGTGCAGTAGAAGGTCCAAGTCCACCGGCTAAATCTACAAATACAGTATCACCTGCTCCACCAGCTGCAGCATCCTCTTCAACTGTACCAGCATCTCAACGAGTTACTCATTCGTTTGCTCTGGAACTGGCCAGTTCCCAAGCTGCCTACACACCTAACAGTACTTCCGAAGCACTGCTGACACAACATGACTTGGCAAGATCAGATGAACCACATAAGCATCAACACCAAGACGGTACCTGACCGAGTCAAGTTGCAGTTGCATGCTCCTTTATATGTACTCTCACAATTTGATGTGCACTACACCTTCCATATTCGTTGTTGAACTAGCACCACGGCGCAAGCGGAAACAGACATCAGGGATAATGCTTGACATATTAACAAAATCTAAAGGAGGAAGAATGGAGATTCATTTTGAGGCAGGTTTAACAAGGGCATGTGATGCTACAGAGTCAACCAAGTTAGTATCAGAGGCAGCCATTGCTGTTAGGTGTCATGCACATTTCCTCGTGGATCCAGTACAGGAATGAGAAAGACAATACCCAGTTTAACACCTTCCTTGACCATTTATCCGTAAGTAATGTTATTCATCGCAATTTGTAATATTGCCTTGCTCTCTGCCATACATTCTAGCTTCCTCCTAATAAGACTCACATTCGTTTTCAACAGATCAGGTTCAAGTTGGATCCGAAAGATGATGCAACTAAACAAGCATGCACTCATGTTTTTCAGTCTGCTCTGCGACAGTATCGGTACCACCTTAGAAAATCCCACTTTGAAGGCAAGGCTAACAATGAAATCGCCCAAACATCTCCAGTGGAATATATTACAGATGAAGACTGGACAACCCTTGTTAAAGACTGGTCTGATCCAAAGTATTAGGTAGGGTATATGTATTTGATCAGACCACATATTGAACTTGTATTTATGTATGTGCCTTACAAGTGTATCTTCTTCTAGGCTAACTGTTTGAAGAACAACCGTTCTAAAGTGAAATTCCAACAGACAACACGATCTCGTAGCTATATTGCACACTGCGAGGCTCTTGTAAATAGCTACTAGTTCCTTCTTTTTCTGTGCCATATTATCGTATCTATATTTACTTGTTCCAAATACAGAGGAAAACCCGTGCGGACCAAAAAGAACTTGAACCGAATGCAGTGCAAATCTTCAAGGATTGCCACACCAGCAAGATGAAGGGCATGAGCACACCAGTTCAGCCCGTTGTTGTAAGTCCTTACTCCTCGTGGCTTTGAACTGATTGTTACTATGATGTGTTCATTTAACTGCTTGGTTTGCAACCAATGTCAGTTACTCTGTTCACTTTTATACACAGTTGTCTTAACATATCATTTCACGTTACATGGTTTAAAAGAGATGAAGGTATTCTTTTCGTCTTGATCTGTAATCTAGTTGTTATGTTCACGTGCGCACACAATCATACAATAGCCTGTTTGCTTTATATCTGTTTGCCCATGATATGAATGATGTCATGCTATGTTCATCCTACTTTAAACCATGTCTCTTTATCCGTAGATGTCAACGAAGGTGATGAAATAGACAATACAATAGGCATGCTACATGGACATATGTTCCGAAAGTGATTTTATTATGTAGTTGGCAGTACAATACATGCTAACGTATTACAGTAGTTCACAAAAATAAGTTATGTATAAATGTGTAACCTACTGTGTTTGTTTTTGTCTCATTAGTAACTTATCTGGTACACTAATCTACAAGTTTAAACTTTCAGCAAGCTATGGAACAAATGATTGAACAGCCACAACCACCTGAAGCTGACGAGGCTGCCACAGGGAGAATGTCACCTCTTGATGCAGTGCATCAGTATCTCTCCACTAACAGTGCAAAAGCACCTTCCTGTGTAATTCTGGGTTGGTTGTCAAGGTAACCTCGTCCAAATCGCCTACTGAACAAAATCTTCCGGCTAGATAGAGTGATATATCTATGCTCCAGACACAAGTCAAATCCCTAATGGATGTTCAGTTGAAAACAAAAATAGTGGTTGACAAATGTTGTGAAGATAAGAATGGTTTTGAAACCGGACTATCAGACATTTGCTTCGTTGTTCAAGAGCAATGGCGGAAAAAGGGGAAGATCATGCTGCTCCATCAGATTCTACCGCCTAGAACATTAGCACTCAGGTCAAATGATCTGTGCTTCTATACATCTGATGGTGCTTTTATTTGCAAGGACAGTAAACTTTATGCCAACAGGCCTTTTGTTGTATGATTGGAATTTATTTTGTTGTGATACATCATTTATGATGCTGCCAAAGGCTGCCGTAATTACGACGCTATTTTTGTATAGTGTAGGCTTATCTTAGTAATGTATTGGGCCGAAAGCTTCGTAGGAGCCCAACATGCCAACATTCGCCGGGCCCATTCCAATTGGGCTAAAAACGATTCTGGGTCGAAATTTGCATGTAGCCCACTAAAAATATCTGGGCCTAAATCAGCATAAGCTATCATATTTTTCTGGTAGGCCTGTGCCCATAGTGGGCCTTTAACAGGCCTAAACATAATTTGGGCCCTCAGTAATAATAGGCCGTATACATGTGTAAATATCTCGAGCCCATAAAAAACATGGGCCTTTAATAGGCCAAAAGTAAGATTGGGCCATAATTGTGCCAAATAACCCACTGGTCTTAGCAGGACGAAATGGTGGCCCATTTGCAATGCGGATCGTCCACAGGCCGAAATTCACACGGGCCGTAAATGCGCCGACCTACTACACATGCCTTTAACAGGCCGGAAGTTCAGTCGGGCTTGATTAGTGTTATTTTTATATGGGCCGTTAGTAGGCCCGATGTGGCGTTGGGCCACATATGACCCATGGATTTCGTCCAACGTTAACAGGCCGAAAGTCACAACAGGCTGAAAGTGGCCCAAATCTATAGTGGGCCTCTAACAGTCCGAATGTCAGACATGACCGAATATGAGCCATATCCTTCATGGTCATTTATGGGCCGAAAGTTTCAATGGCCTATAAATGGGCCCAAATGAAACAGGACCTTTAACAGGCCGGAAACACACCGGGCCATAATTTGGCCCAAATACTTAGCGGACTGTTAATTGGCCAGAAGTGACCATGGGCCGCGATGATGACAAGTTTAGGATGGTCTGTTGATGGGCCGATTTGAAATTAGCCGTACGGGCTTAATTGAGAGTGTTGGGCCTTTAGCTGGGCCGGCCCATTATGGTATGCAAAATCTTGTGGGCCTTTAGCTGGGCCGGCCCATTATGGCCCGCTAAATCTTGTGGGCCTTTAGTTGGGCCGGCCCATTTAATCTCTACGGGCCACTTTTGGTTCCATCAGCCAATGAGAATTTTACACGTGGAAAATCGGCATTGGTCGTGGCTGTTAGCGGGTTATCGGATCCAAAACCAGACTCGATAGCTTAACGGCGTCCCGTTACGGTGGATGCCACGTGTTGGTCACCCTTGATGAAAGTACTTCTATGACGCGCGATTTATCGTCATGGAAGTGGACACTTCCGTGATGATAATTTTGGTAATGTCATGGAACACTTCTACGAGAGCACATGTATGACTATCTTGATTCTGTCATAAAACTGTCATGGATGTACATGCATGACAGAAAACGTGACCAACTGTGACAAACACGTATCATCACGGAAGTGTATTTTTTTGTAGTGTAAGTTTCAAAACCACTCCCAGTGGAGAGCAATCCTCCCACTTGGGGGCTTAGCTGCGACCCCGTACTCGCCTAAGATTCAAAAACACTCAAATTGAAGAGCAACCCACTCACTCGGGGTCTTAGCTGCGACCCCGTACTCGCCTAAGTTTCAAAACCACTCCATGTGGAGAGCAATCCTCCCACTCGGGGGCTTAGCTGCGATCCCGTACTCGCCTACATTTAAAAAACACT
>NC_057802.1:222703518-222766702 GCF_018294505.1 Triticum aestivum
TCACTCGAGGGCTTAGCTGCGACCCCGTACTCGCCTATGTTTCAAAACCACTCCGAGTGCAGAGCAATCCTCCCACTCGGGGGCTTAGCTGCGACCCCGTACTCGCCTAAGTTTCAAAACCACTCCGAGTGGAGAGCAATCCTCCCACTCGGGGGCTTAACTTCAATCCCGTACTCGCCTAATTTTCAAAAACACTCCGAGTGAAGAGCAACCCTCTCACTCAGGTGCTTAGTTGCAACCCCGTACTTGCCTAAGTTACAAAACCACTCTGAGTGAAGAGCAACCCTCTCACTCGGGGACTTAGCTGCGATCCCATACTCAGCTAAGTTACAAAAATTATCCGAGCTGCGTCACAAGTGCAACATCCGCTCCATCCCGATCCACAAGGACGACGAAGTGCAGGTCATGTGCGGCACCTAGTGCTCATATCCGCGGCCCTCTTGTCAGAGCTGCATCACAAGTACAACGTCCACTCTATCCCGATCCGCAAGGACGACGAGGTGCAGGTCATGTGCGGCATCTAGCGCTCATGTCTGCGGCCCTCTCGTCGGAGCTGCGGCACAAGTACAATGTCTATTCCGAGTCGAGAATCAAGCCTCACTTGGAGTTAAGAGATCTGAAAGTGGTAAATACCAAGCAACCATATTCAAAGAAAAACAAAGTTCGGATAAATCCAGCAAGGTTCAGAACCGCGAACAAAAGTACTCGGGCGTCAGGCCCGAAAGAGTTTAACAGTTACAAAATCACTCGGCATTCCGAGGCAAATAAAAGTGAGGCATTAAGTTTGTTCATTCGGCGGGAGGAGGGCTAGCTGGCTCGACGAACTCGTCTAGGTTGATTCCATCAACAATACGAGTGGCAGCGTCGATGAAGGTCTCCATGAAGGATTGGAATTGAAGCTTCTTGGTATTGGCGACCTTGAGTGCCGCCAGCTTCTCTTCTCTAACTTCCTTGCAGTGGACACGGACCGGAGACAGGGCCACGTCAGTGCCACACCTAGCAGATGACTTCATCCATGCATGCACTCAACCAGGGATTTCACTGAGTCGACTTATCAGAGACTCGAGGTCATTCTGGAGTGTCATGCATGGCTAGAGCTCCGTGTCGATCCGCAATACTGCCACTTTCAGTCGAGCGAGATAGTCCATGACGCTAGCGAGGCAGGACTCCAGTCGCAGGACATTCATCGCAGCTTCGTCCTTGATGGGGGAGTTAATGGGGTCCAGATTCGTCTCAATCCGCCCAGTCTCTTCCTCGAAATTTTGATAGAATTCTATAGACACACAGAAAAACGGTGAGTCGACAGTTGTATGATGAGTCGGCAGTTGCAAATCAGTCAGACAAGGGAAAGTACCTTCAAGCATAAGGAACATCTTCTTGGCGAGTCCTCCCAGATAAGCCTCCAGTTCGTCCCTCTTCCGAGTGAGATCTCCGACCTTGTCGGTCAGGGCCACCTTGTCCTTCTTGAGCTGCATGACTTCTTTGTTGGCTTCATCAATGGCAGTCTTCAGCTTGGCGTTTTCTTCTTCTAACTTGCCGACTGAAGCCAGCTTCTTGTCAGCAAGTTCAGTTTTATCTCGCGCCGTCTGCTGCGCTACTGCAAGGTCGAGGTCCTTCTACTCTAGAGCCTGCTTCATTTTGTCTAAAGAAATAACATTCTTCAGACGAGCTTGGAGTTGTGTATTTTCACTAAGCACATCTATTCGAGTGGAGTCACTCGGTTCAAAAGAAGAAAAGAAAAAGATGACAAAGCGAATAGTCGATTAGTTATTACCTCCAATGGCAGCCGCTTCATCCTTAGCCTTCTACAAGTTCTCCTTGCCGCTTTGCACTCGACATGTCCCATCAAGTTCGAGTAAGAAAAAACTGCAACACTTATTCTCAGACCATCGCCGACTGCCCGTAGTCGACCGTGGTCTTGGGAACTACACCCAGTGGGTGCACTTCTCGTGCCCCCGCTGGTCCGGATCCCACTCGGCACGACCTGTTGAGGCCGAGTGAAAGAACTATGAAGGACAAAGACCCCTGCCAAATCAAAGATTCGACGGCCACTAATTCAAGGATACACTCGACGTGACATAGTCGACTCAAGTGGAGGGACTATACAGCAAAAGTTAAAGCACGCAGTGGGTGAACAGATGCTAGGTGCAGACTCATGATAGATGCACATTAAAGGTTTCACAACCCCGGAAAAATGGATGCGGAGGCAGAGTGAAACCGTGGTCGACATGAGTTTTGAGGAGGATACACTCATCCTCCTGTGGTTGAGGCTCAGTCTCATTCCCCGGCAACCTGCAAAATCTGTGGGCAATCAAGCCCGCGTCGGCCAGGTCTTCCAGGTCTTCCTTCTAGATCGTAGATTGAATCCAGTCTCCCTAGATCCAACCAGGAGGCAGACCAGACCTCGACGACGACCCCTGACTCATCTTCTTGCCCTTTGACGTCGTCGTCGCCCTCTTCACGCGCTCCAGGGCCATCGTCTTGTCCTTTCCCATTGCGGCAGACGGTGTACGGGCAGAGCGGTGGCATCGAGAGCAGAGGGGGATGCGGTGGAGAAGCAGAGGAAGAAGAAAGAGAATGAGGCGCACTGTGCAAACGCATCGGCCTCCACGACTTTATATGGGCTTATTTCCGAGTGACTGACTCATCGGCCTGAGCAATCCTGTCAAATCCCGCAACAGTTGCTCGCTCGATACGTGGCAAAAAAGGCGGTGCAAAAATTGAGGTGTCCCTATCTAACTACTCCGATTACTGCGGGAAGCTCCGTCCCGCGCACTTCCCCAAATTTTTGAATCCCGTGAGATCCGGGGACTGCAGAGCAACCAATCGCGCCAAAGATTTCGTTCCATATCAACACTCAAAGATTGTCAGTATAGTTCACTCAACGACGGCCTCTGAATGGATCAAGTCGACTGAAACAAGATTGAAGCTTCAACATGATTCGCAGACTCGGATGAAATACCTCCGAAGCATGGAATCGAGCCGGAGTCAACTTCAGGTCTTTTTTCACTCGGACCTCCATCCATTCGGGGGCTAATTACGACAACATGTACCTAGAGTAGGATCATAGGCCTAACCTAGACTACCTACCCAAGGACACTGCCCTAGAGTCAAAGACATTCAAAATACAACAGCAGAAACCGACTGAGTTCACCTAGGAGTGCAATCCACTCGACCATCTACCTCACTCAGATACCCCAATTCCATTCGACCAAGATGAGGTCACTCGACCATAAAAGAAACCACTCGGAGTACAGAAGACCTAAAGCCTCTCAGCATGGCAACGGTCAGGTGTTCACTCTACACCCTTTAAGATCATTTATAGCTCTTTATAGTTGGCGTTAACAGTAACACCATGTCTTAATGTACATTGAACCCTATGTAAAGTGGGATGGCTGGGGTCTTGGCGCAGTCTATATAAGGCACC
The DNA here is from genome assembly GCF_018294505.1 of Triticum aestivum. Classification (NCBI taxonomy): domain Eukaryota; kingdom Viridiplantae; phylum Streptophyta; class Magnoliopsida; order Poales; family Poaceae; genus Triticum; species Triticum aestivum. The sequence continues at coordinate 222,706,946 of NC_057802.1, forward strand.
CCCCTCCTCTGGCGCAAGGGTTCACACCCCCTGTAACTCTCATGCATAATCCAGTCGACCAAGCCTCCGGGCACCGAGACCTAGGGCTGTTACTTCCTCCGAGAAGGGCCTGAACTCGTAATTCTTGCATGCACAACCATGCCGTAGCTAGGATCTTGCCTCCTCCGACGTACCCCCTACTCTTACTGTCAGACTTACTCCCACGACAATTGGTGCCTCTCCGATGATGCGTGAGTAGTTCTTTGTAGACCTATGGGTGCGTAGTTAGTAGCAAGATGGCTTCCTCTCTCTCGTTTGATTCTCAATAAAATGGTCTATTGGAGATCCATATGATGTAACCCTTTTTGCGGTGTGTTTGTTGGGATCGGATGAACTTTGAGTTTATGATCAGATCTATCTTTTTATCCATGAAAGTTATTTGAGTCTTCTTTGATCTCTTATATGCATGATTGCTTATAGCCTTGTATTTCTTCTCCGATATTTGGGTTTTGTGTGGCCAACTTGATCTACTTATCTTCCAATGGGAAGAGGTGCTTTGTGATGGGTTCGATCTTACGGTGCTTGATCCCAGTGACAGAAGGGGAACCGACACGTATGTATCGTTGCCATTAAGGATAATAAGATGGGGTCTATTTCTACATAAATAGATCTTGTCTACATCATGTCATCGTTCTGTCACGGGAAACCACGGGCACCTATGGCACCAAGAGGTCCCTTGCTGGTTCGGCAGGGGGGCGACGCGTTGTGCAAAGAGCAGACGGGCGTGGTGCAGCACGGCAGAGATCACACAAGCAATTTACCCAAGTTCAGGACGCCGTGAGGCATAAAACCCTACTCCTGCTTTGGTGGATTGATGGTGGAAAAGGTGGTGGCGAGCGTAGTACACTTGCCTGGCAGGGGTTGCCTTGGGGCAGCAGCGACTACGCACATATGGGGGTGTGAGTTATCCAATCTTCCAACCCTTTCTACGGTTGCCGTGGGCTTCCTTTTATAGATCAATGGGTAACCATAGTGGCAAAGTAGTCATTACGCACTGATAAGATAGCAAACAGTGTTATCTACCTAACTCTGCAGGCTGACAGGGCGCATTAAATGCACCGCTTAACATCACATCCTTGGTTGCCCGGCAAGGCTTGCCCGGCTATCTTGCCAGCTCCGCACCTGTTCTCTTGACACGTTGCAGGATGGGTGTCATCTGTGGGTTTCTCTTGTAGGATATGGCTGCCATGTGGCGAATGGCTGCCACTTAATCACTTTGCGGCTTGACACCGCACTGATCGATGACATGGGTCGTGGTGGAGTGGTTGGTAAGGTTGTTCTGCCTCCGTGAGCCCCGGCAAGCCCTGCTGGGGTGTCTCGGTTGTCAGCTTCTAGAGGTGGCCTCACCACTTGCCGGGCTCACCTGCCCAGCAAGGGAGGCTTTTCCCTTGACGATATCCCGGTTCCTTGGTTCGTTCTTGGCCTCTCTGATCTGCACGTTGGTCCCTCGAATCTCTTGGGTCCTTGTACTCTGACTTGGGCTAGTGCTTCAATCTTGTTCTCGTGCCAATGCACAGTCTGGGCAACAGACCCAAAGTTTGTTTCACCGACAGAAGCCCCCGAGCCTGCCTTGAAGGCGCTGCTGGGCGTCGCCGGGGTAGGGCCTAATAAGTGCATAGCCGAGGGTTGCTGAAGAAGCTGGTCCCTTGAGGTCTCTTTTGCTTCTTCATTAGCCTTGATTCCAGGCCGGTTTCCGGTTTCCCTGCGCGTAATGTAAAGCCAATAGTGGTGGGGCCGCTCCAGTAATTGCCCGTGAACGACTTTAACGCATGGGGTAGAAACGGCCAATTCACTCTTCCCACCACGCCCTTATCCTTGGCCACATGCGCTACATGCATCGCGCGGGGTAGGTAACGGAGGCGCGTGGCGCGGGAGAGCATCATGGTGAGGGCCCGGTCGTCTCGAATTGGCGGAGGAGGACGGTGACTGCCTGTTGATGGAGCAGGTGCCCTCCTCGCCCCGCCTATGAAAGGGAATGGCGGAGGAGGGTAGAGTCATTCATCCTCGCATTCCTTTTCTTGTCTTCTGTTTCCGTTGGTCATGCTGGGGAAGAGGGCTTGGAGCCAGCCCCGGCTCCATTTTGAAGCCTTCTCTAGATCCCAAAGGGGGACTCGGGCGGCACAGCGACAACGCCGGGAGTGGCAACCCCGGCGCATTTTTCGCCGGGCCGCCCGTGGCCTTGACTTCAGTGGGAGGGGACGCGAGCGACACCATGTCGCGGCTTGAGGCGGGCACGACGCGTGGTAGTTGATCACTCCCCATTCTTCTTCCCCTTGCAGCGCTGGGCAGGAGTCATAGGAGACATTCGTCGCTAATAGGGGCGAATCTGGCTCCTCCTAGGTGTTGTTCTCTTGTCGCGCAGGATGGCTCCCTGCTTTCTCATACGTCTCCGGGACGTGCGGTGGCTTTTAACATCAGGGCTCCTGGGGACGACCATGCTCTCTGTGGGAGGGCCTAGAGAGCATGGTGCCCGACGCGAACAGTCTAGCCGAAGTCTTCGGGTGGTAGTGATGCAGACGGCAGCTGCAACCCACGACGCGTCAAGAATGGGGACGACCATTCCGACGAGTCGTGTTTTCCGGTGACTCCGTGCCTCCCATCTGGTCCTCCGGCAGCGTCACCATCCACGCTTGCCCTCCGGTTTCTTCCTCCTTGCTGGGGAGTGGGGTCGTCCTGATCCTAAGGCGGCGCCGAATCCCAGTTGTGCCCGCCTCCGGCCTCTTCGACCTATTCCTGTAGGAGATGGATATGGGCAAAGGCATTATGGGGCACTTATCTTTTTTCAATCTTAAACCTGCCGGCACTTGCCAAATTTTAATTTAGATACTGTAATCTCTCGTGTCAGTTTTTGTGTTCTGTAGTGCTTGTACTTGTATCGGCATATTAATGAAAAAGATGAGTCTTGCCAGGAACCCGTGCATGTGTATGTCCATGTAGAGGTGATATGTCTCTTTAATATAAATAAACAAGTTTTTCCCAGGCAGGCTATCCTGCCGGTACCCTTATTGTCTGCCGGAGAGCGAGTCTGCCGGCGGTCAGATAGAGGACCATCCCCTGCCAACTCCTCTTTACCAAAGGCCACTGCGACCATCCTGACCGAAGCGACGCTTGAGTCACGGATGGGAGAACCTAAGTCTTAAAAGGGGTGGCGAGGTTTTCTAATGCACAAGTTATAGCTGACAGAACACTAACGGGCAGGAGGTAGAACTTATTAGCTTGGCTTGCCGGGGATCGCTGTGCCGGGCAACCTTCTCAACTTCTTGTCGAGACCAAGTTCACGGCAGGAACCTGCAACTCCATGTAGATGAGAATGAATGCAGGATGCGATCCTATCTATATGCATATGCAGATGCTCATGAAATGCTTATGCAGTGATCTTGGAATGCTTATGCATGCATGCAATATTGGTTGGGGCCCCCCATAGCGCTTATTTATTTTCTCTTGCACGGGGTCATCGCCCCGGCTTTGTACAAGGGGTTACATGCAGCGGAGGCAAGGCCTGTATGAAAGGGTGGTTGCCGATCAGGGCCCGACGGCCACGCCTTACGGATATAAGTTGCGGAGATGCTCAATATTCCATGAGTTTTGCAACTGAGTGCCATGTCCGATCTCCAGACGGACTGCGCCAGGTCTGGTGACTCGTACTACCCTGTAAGGGCCTTCCCACTTTGGTGACAACTTGTGTGTACCCTTGGCGGACTGAATGCGCCTAAGGAGAAGGTCACCTTCCTCAAAACACCAGGCATGAACCCTGCGGCTATGATAGCGACGTAGGGCTTGCTGGTAGCATGCAGCACGCGTAGCAGCCCAGAGACATTTCTCCTTGAGTAGCACAGCGTCGTCACGCCGGTGCTGATCTTGCGCTACTTCATCGTAGGGAAGCACTCGTGGCGACCCGTAAATGAGTTCCGTGGGGATAACTGCTTCTGCCCCATAGACCAGGGAGAAGGGAGTCTGCCCGGTAGCTCGGTTTGGTGTCGTTCGGAGGGAACAGAGAACTATAGGCGGCTCCTCGATCCACCGTCTGCCGTGCTTCTACAGCGTATCAAAAGTTCTTGTCTTGAGTCCACGCAGCACTTCAGTGTTCGCCCTCTCAGCTTGTCCATTCCTCCGGGGGTGTGCCACAGAGGCGAATGAGATCTTGCATCTAAGGGCATGAACATATTGCATGAAGGCGTGGCTCGTGAACTGGGTGCCGTTGTCGGTGATGATCCTTGTCGGGACTCCCAAATGACACACCAATTCTCTCAAGAACTTGATAGCTGACTGAGCAGTCACCTTTCTCACGACAGTCACTTCAGGCCACTTTGTAAACTTGTCGATGGCAACGATTAAGAATTCAAAGCCCCCGATTGCTTAGGGAAAGGGCCCGAGGATATCGAGCCCCCAGTCCAAAAATGGCCATGATAGAGGGATTGTTTGAAGAGCTTGGGCGGGCAAGTGTGTTTTCTTGGAATGGAACTGGCAGGCTTCACATGTCGTAACTAGCTCGACCGCATCTTGGGGGTTGTGGGCCAATAGAATCCTTGCCGGAATGCTTTCCCATCTAATGCCCTTGATCTAATGTGGGAGCCGCACATTCATTTGTGAATCTCAGCTAGCAGTTCCTTTCCTTCTTCCCGGCAAACACACTTCAATTTCACACCGTTGGGCCTCCTTCTATACAGAGTGTCATCGACAAACTGGTACATACTGGCCCACCGGGCTACTTTCTCAGCTTCATGTTGGTCGCCGGGAAGCTCTTCGATTTGGAAGAAGTGGACAATGTGCCTTGCCCAAGTTGGAGCCTGGGGCACCTCCTCTGCCGTGGGAGCACCAGCCTCCTTCGCGGGGTTCATGGACCCGGCTGGAGGGGGTGGTCCGGTGGGCTGTGAGGAGTTATTTCTGGCAGGGTCTTTGCCGGGAGCGGACGGCTCTACCACAAGCTGTAAATCTCCTTGAATGATCAGCTTCTTAATTCCCAATTCGGCTACAATCCTGAGGCCGACAAGAAGCCCTTCATACCCAGTTGTATTGTTGGTTGGTTCTTCCCGGGAAAAAGGCATTTGGATGACGTACTTCAAGTGCTTCCCGGAGGGGGTGACAAGAAGCACGCCAGCTCCTGCACCTTGTAGGGAAAAGCATCAACAAAATACATAATCCATGCTTGGGGCGATTCCTTGCCGGGGATAACTGTCTCTGTCACTTCCTCAGTAGGGGTTGGCGTCCATTCTGCAATAAACTCTGCCAACGCCCTGCTCTGAATAGTTAATGTACTCTCAAACTTCAAACCAAAGGTGGATAACTCCAAAGCCCACTCCACTATTCTGCCGGTAGCCTCAGGGTTTCGAAGTATCCTTTGTAATGGAAAATGAGTAACAACCGTGATCTCATGGGCTTGGAAGTAGTGGTGAAGTTTCCTTGTGGCCATAATGAGACCAAAGATCAACTTCTGCACACTACAGTACCTCGATCTAGCCCCCTGTAACAAGGAGCTGACGAAGTACACTGGACGTTGCACAACTTTCTTCGTTGCCACGTCCTTGGGGTTGCTCTCATTGCCGTGCTCATTGCTGTCCTGATCCTTCTCTGATTCTGCTGGTCTCTGCTCACTTTTTGCCTCATCCACTTCTCGCTGTGCTACCAAGGCCGCACTGACCACTTGGTTGGTTGCTGCCAAGTATAGCAACAACGGCTCCTAGGGTTTTGGAGCAACCAAGGTAGTCACAGAGGACAAGTAGGCCTTCAGTTCTTGCAAAGCTACATCTGCTTCTGGGGTCCACTTCATAGGGCCGGCCTTCTTCAAAATTTTGAAGAACGACAGGGCACGCTCGACAGACTTGGAGATGAATCTGCTTAGCGCGGCAACACACCCCTTTAGGCGCCTCACATCCTTAATTTTCCTTGGTGCTTGGATCCACTCGATGGCTTTGACCTTGTCAGGGTTGGCTTCAATCCTGCGATGGGATACAAAGAACCCAAGCAACTTGCCGGAGGGAACACCAAACACACACTTCTCTGGGTTAAGCTTCAGATTGATCCTGCGCAAATTATCAAATGCCTCCTCCAAATCTTGAATAAGGGTGGCCTTATCCTTGGTCTTGACCACGATATCATCCATATAGGCTTCTATGTTTCTATGCAACTGCGGCTCAAAACCAATCTGGATTGCCCTTGCAAAAGTGGACCCGACACTCTTTAATCCGAATGGCATACAGACAAAGTAGCACGTACCACACAGGGTGATGAACAACGTTTTATCTTCGTATTCCTTGGACATAAAGATTTGGTGATACCCGGAGTATGTCTCCAGAGAGGAGAGGAAATCACAACCTGAAGTGGAATCCACAATCTGGTCGATACGCGACAAGGGAAATGGGTCCTTCGGGCAAGCTTTGTTGAGATCTGTGAAATCTATGCAAAGCCTCCATTTCCCATTAGCCTTCCGGACTACCACTGGATTTGCCAACCACGTGGGGTGCAAAAAACCTCTGACCAAACCAGCTGCCTCAAGTTTCTTGATCTCTTCTGCAATGAACTGCTGCCTCTCCAAGGCCTCCTTCCGACCTTTCTATTTGACAGGTCGGGCATGTGGGCAGACAGCAAGGTGGTGCTCGATTACCTCCCTGGGAACACCGGGGATATCAGATGGTTGCCAGGCAAACACATTGATATTCGCCCGCAGGAAACCAATGAGCGCACTTTCCTATTGTCATCGAGGGTGGCGCTGATAGTAAAGTACCATCAACGCCAGCCAGCCCTGCCGGGACCTTCTTCACTTGGGGTGCAGCGACCTTAGATTTCTTGCTGTTAGAACACTCCGACACATCGTCAACGGGTGCCGTGGACTCGGTGGGGGCACGCTTCCTGGACTCTTTGCCAGAGTCACTACAATCTCTCTTCTTTCCTTTACTTCCCTTGGCGGGAGCTGCCGCTGCCGTTGCTCTGCCGCGATCGCGTCCGGTACATCTTGTCCACACAAATAATTGCATCCTTCTCATCTGATGGGATAGTGATGACTCCCAGTGGCCCATGCATCTTCAAGGTGTTGTAGGCATAGTGGGATGCTGCCATGAACTTAGCCAGGGCCGGGCGTCCAAGAATCCCATTGTACGGCAGGGGGAGATCAACCACATCAAACACAGTCCTCTCGGTCTGGTAGTTCAGTTCTCCCCCAAACGTTACCGGCAATGTGATCTTCCCCTTATGACGGCTCCTACCGGGATTAACTCCTTGAAACGTGCCAGTAACCCCTAGCTCTTCCTCTCCTATCTAAAGTTTGCTGGTAACTGCCGGGGAAATCAAATTCAACCCGGCCCCGCCGTCCAGCAGCATCTTTGTGACCTTGAGGTTGCGGATTCTTGGAGAGACCAACAACGGCAAACATCCTACCGCAGTGGTACGGCTAGGATGGTCCTCTTCGTCAAAGATGATGGGCGTACAGGACCATTTGAGCGGCTTCCAGGTCTCTGGTGCTGGTTCCATAACATTGACTTCTCGCACCCAGCGCTTGAGCTGGCGGTGAGAAGTGTGCAGAGATGCACCTCCGTCGACGCACAGGGCATCCGTGGCCTTCTAAAACTCCTACTCACCGGTTTCCTCTTCATCCCCTCCATCACTCTCATCATCACGGGTTTCCTTCTCTCGACCTCTGGCAGGCTTTCCATGGTTCCGAAAGGGTTTGCCGAGGCGGTTTACTTCACCACCTCAGCCCTTACCACCAGCAACATTCTGACCTTTTTTCCTTATCACACTTCTCATACTCTGCTTTCTGTTTCTTGACAAGCTGCTCAACCTGATAACACTCTTGAAAGTTGTGGCCCTTGTTCCGATGAATCTTGCAGTATGACCCATCACCTTTCCCGGCTTTCTCGGCAGCAGCGGCTTCCCGGCAGTCAGTGCACACGACAGCTTCCTTGCCGGGGGCCTCAGCTTTGGCCTTCTTGCCGATACTAGGTGTACTCGATCCTTTAACAGTCATCACTGCCTTATCTCCCCATTCTTACTGCGCTTCTTGCTTTTCTTCTGACTAGTTGATTCATCCTCATCCTCTGAATCAACATTGGTGCAATCTTCCTCTCTGGGCAGCTTCCTTCCCTCCTCCATCCGAGCGCACTTATCCACCAGCGTGTAAAGCTCCTTCACAGTCTTGCGCAACCGCACGTTCATCTTGGAACGGATACGACGATTGCGCACATTGGACTGCAAGGCAGCTATTACAGCTGCCGGATGGATATTTGGGATATTTCTATGAAATTTGCTAAATCTCTGTAAATACTAACGAAGGGTTTCTCCTTCCTTTTGCTGGAGAAGCTGCAAATCACTGGGCCTGCCGGGTTCCTGATGACCGCCAGTGAAGGCTCCAATGAACTCATGGCACAGGTCAGCCCAGGAAGAAATGGAGTTCTCCGGTAGGTGCATCAGCCAAGACCTCACATTGGACTTGAGGGCCAAAGGGAAATAGTTGGCGAACACCTTCTCATCTCTTCCCCCGGCAGCCTGAACAACGATGGTGTAGACGCTCAGGATCTCTGCCGGGTTCAGCCTCCCCTCGTACTTCTCACGTATCTCTGGCTTGAACATGCGAACAGACGGCCAACGGACTTGCCGCAGCTCTCGTTTAAAGGCAGGGCAGCCAACCTCGAAAGGTAGGCACCCACCAACACCAAGCGCAGGCTCGTCGACGTTGAGGCCGCCGTACCCGTCGGTCCGGCGGAGGTCGTCGCGGCGTTGCTCGACGAGGCGCGCGTCGAGGCGGTCGTCAGGGTCTTGATTCGGCTGTGCTCGCGCTGGCTGCCGCGGCGAGGATTGCACCATAGGGATGGCCCCTTCCGTACGGTCAGCGACACGAGCTGTGGCTGTCACTTGGGGAGGTCGCGGCGGGTCAGCTCGCCATGAGCCCCCAGCTTCGGGGAAACTGAGCATGCTTTGGATGGTGGTACGCCATTCCTCCATCTGCTCGGCCGCTGGCGGAAACTCAACAGCAGTTGAGCCACCATGGCCTCTGAAGCCGTACTTGGAAGGGATGATGATGAAGTTGATCGTACCATCGCTCGGCTCCTGACAGTGCCAGCGGTGGTAGTACTGCATCCCCACTGCTGCTGCGGGGCATCCACCTGGATGCGGTGTGACGAAGGCGCTTGAGGGCCAGTGGCTCCGTTGGGCATAGCGGCTTGGTCGGCCTGTCCCGGGGGAGGTGCATGCGCTGCGACCGCACCCGTGGTGTGGGCGCCGGAGGGCGGCTGTTCGCCCCGGTTTGAGTGCCGTTGCTGTGGTTGTGTCTGTCGGTGGGGGAAAGGGGCGCAGCCGGAGTGGCCCCTTCAACCGTTCCTTGGGGAGTGTGGCCGTCGGGGTGTTGTCGATGCTGCTCTCCTCTAGTGCCTCCTGCTTCTGTGTCGGATGCGGGAGAAGTAGTGATGGCGCCGCTTGCTCCGACCACTTCACCATCCATGTCCGCGTCCTCGTGCGCCTCCGCACCCCCTGCAGCATTGGAGGCCACGGGCGGCGGAGCCTTCGAGGTGGATGGGTGAGCCGAAGGACCGGGCTTCTTCTTGGGCGCCATCGTGATGGCGTCGTCGAAGATGAAGATGGTGATGAAGTCGACGCGCTATGCACGCCTTCAGGTTCACGCAAGCGTGCCCCCTACCTGGCGCGCCAAAGATGTCACGGGAAACCATTGCCACCTATGGGACCAGGAGGTCCCTTGATGGTTCGGCAGGGGGCAACGCGTTGCGCAAAGAGCACACGGGCGTGGTGCAACACGACAGAGATCACACAGTCAATTTACCCAGGTTCTTGCCGCCGTGAGGCGTAAAACCCTACTCCTGCTTTGGTGGATTTATGGTGGAAAAGGTCGTGGCGCGCGTAGTACAATTGCCCGGCAGGGGTTGCCTTTGGGCAGCAACGACTACGCGTGTATGGGGGTGTGAATTATCCAATCTTCCAACCCTTTCTATGGTTGCCATGGGCCTCCTTTTATAGATCAAGGGGTAACCACAGTGGCAAAGTAGTAATTACACATTGATAAGATAGCAAACGGTGCTATCATACCTAACTCTGCGGGCTGACAGGGCGCATTAAATGCACCGCTTAACGTCACATCGCTGGTTGCTCGGCAAGGCTTGTCGGGCTATCTTGCCAACTCTGCACCTGTTCTCTTGACACGTCGTAGGACGGGTGTCATCTATAGGTTTCTCTTGTAGGAAATGGCTGCCATGTGGCGAATGGCTGGCACTGAAATACTTTGCGGCTTGACACCGCACTGATCGACGATGTGGGTCGTGGTGGAGTGGTTGGAGAGGTGGTTCTGCCTCCGTGAGCCCCGGCAAGGGAGGCTTTTCCCTTGATGATATCCTGCTTCCTTGGTTCATTCTTGGCCTCTCTGATCTGCACGTTGGTCCCTCGAATCTCTTGGGACCTTGTACTCTGACTTGGGCTGGTGCTTCAATCTTGTTCTCGTGCCTGTGCACAGTCTGGGCAACAAACCCAGGGTTTGTTGCACCGAAACATTCTGATTGCATTACTCTGTTTCTCCATGAAATTAATACACTAGATGCATGCTGGATAGCGGTCGATGTTTGGAGTAATAGTAGTAGATGCAGGCAGGAGTCGGTCTACTAATCTTGGATGTGATGCCTACATAATGATCATTGCTTGGATATCGTCATGATTATTTGAAGTTCTATCAATATCCCAATAGTAATTTGTTTACCCACCGTTTGCTATTTTTCTCGAGAGAAGCCACTAGTGAAAACTACGGCCCCCGGGTCTCTTCTTTAATATATTTGCCTTCGCGATCTATTTTCCTTTGCTTTTATTTTCAGATCTATTAAACAAAAAATACAAAAATACCTTGCTGCACTTTATTTTATTTGGCGTTCGATCTATAAATTGTTACAACTCTCGCACGTCCGTTTGCGAATTTCTGGCGCCGTTACCCGAAAGGGATTGACAACCCCTTTAACACGTCGGGTTGCGAGTATTTGTTATTTGTGTTCAGGTGTTGTTTACTTAGCGTTTCTTGGTTCTCCTACTGGTTCGATAACCTTGGTCTCATCACTGAGGGAAATACCAACCGTCATTGTGCTGCATCATCCCTTCCTCTTTTGGGAAATGCCGACGTAGTTCTAGCTGACATCACCCTTGGCAACACCATCTTTAACCTTCTTCACCATGGTATCAAGGAGTTGTGCCTCATGAATTTGGTCTTCCAAAGTTGGAGTGACTTGAAGGTTGGCAAGAAAACCTTGAGCAACAACTTGGAGGTTGAGCTTGTGGAATGCTTCACAAAGATCGGGTTGGAATGACTTGAGAATTAGCTGTTGCAATATGCCTTTCTGCTCAAAGCATCTGCAATCACATTAGCCTTGCTTGGAGTGTACTTGATGCTTGGATTTTACTCTTGGATCATCTCGAGCCAACAAGTTTGCCGGAGGTTGAGTTGGGTTGAGTGAAGATGTATTTGTGGCTCTTCTGATCGGTGAAAATGTCCACTTTCCTGCCCAACAAGAGATGTCTCCCTGTGATAAATGCATGGACAACTGCTGCCAACTCAAAATCGTGAGTGGGGTAGTTCCTCTCATTTGGCATAAACTGCTGAGAAGTATAGGCCACAACTTTTCTTTCTTGCATAAGAACGGCACCGAGACCTTGCAGCGAAGCATCACAGAATACTTGGTAGGGCTTGGAATCATCAGGAGGAGTCAGGACCGGAGCTATGACGAATTTCTCTTTGGGAGTATTGAAGGCCACGTCACACTCAGGAGTCGAGGAGTATTTGACATTCTTCTGGAGGAGGTTGGACAGAGGCTTAGCAATTTTGGAGAAGTCCTCCACAAACCTTCTGCAATAGCTTGCAAGCCCGAGGAAACTGCGGAGCTGCTTGACGTTCTGAGGAGGCTCCCAGTTGACAATTGAAGCAATCTTTTCCGGATTGACAGAAATGCCCTTGGCAAAGATGACATGACAAAGGTAAATAACTTCATCAAGCGAAAACTCACATTTGTGAACTTTGCATAGAATTGATACTCTCTGAGCTTGTCGAGCACCAATCGCAAATGTTAGCATGATCCCCTTTATTCTTGGAGAAATCCAGGATATCATCGAGATACACTAGGACGAATTCATTGGTTTAGGGGTTGAAGATGAAGTACATCATATGAGAGAAGGTTGGAGGGGCATTGGCAAGCCCAAAAGACATGACAGTATACTCATAAGAACCAAAGCTTGTTTTGAAAGTTGTCTTTGCGATATCTTCTTCATGAATGCGAATCTGGTGATAACCCATACGGAGATGAAGATTGGAAAACACCTTTGCACAATTGAGTTGCTCGAATAACTCGTTGATGTTGGGAACTGGGTATTTATTCTTGATTGTCTTCTTGTTCAATGGGCGATAATCGATGCAATGTCATTCCATGACATCTTTCTTCTAGACAAAGAGAACACCACATCCCCAAGGAGAAGAACTTGGTCTGATCAAACCCAGACGTTCTTGTTCATCGAGTTGTTTCTTCAATTCTTTCAGCTCTTCTGGCCCAAGCTTGTAGGGGCGCTTGCAAACGGGTTCTATACCGGGCTCAAGGTCAATAATGATCTCCACTGGCCGGTGAGGAGGCATACCCGGAAGCTCTTCTAGAAAGACGTCTTGATACTCACAAACAAGTGGAATCTGAGAAATAGCATTGATTTCGCCTTTCTTATTGAGAGAGAACACCCAAATGGTGTCATCACGAGCCGCAAAAGGTAATCACATCTTTAGAAGGATGAGTCAGTTTAATCTCCTTTTCAGCACAATTAAGAACAGCCTTGTGCATAGAAAGCCAATCCATGCCAAGAATGAGATCAATATGGGAATCACAGAGAACCATCGGAGAAGCCAAAAAAGAATAATTGCCCATCTTAATGTCAACATCCGGAACCACCGAGTTGACTATCAGTGGCATTGCCGGAGAAACAACACCCATAGGTTTATCCAGGTATGACCAAGTGAAATCATGCTTTGCAAAGAACGGTCTAGAGATGAAACAATGTGATGCACCAGAATCGAATAAAACTCTCAGGAATAGATTTAACTGAAAGGTTACCCATGATCACATCTGAAGAATCCTCTGCTTGAGTTGAATTCATCATGTTCACCCTTCCTGACTTTGGATTGTGCTTGACAACTGCATTGCTTACTGACCTGACCGGAGGAGGAGGCAGAAGGCGCCTCTGGTTGAAGCACTTGTTGGAGTAGTGCCCTTTCATACCACACTTGTGAAAAGTGACCTCTGAGAGTGGGCGAAAAGGTGGAGGAGGACCGCCTATCCTTCGAGCTTGAGACTGAGACTTGTTCTGATAGCTTGGTTTGGGTGGGTGGAAAGATCCATGACCACCTGAGTGCTTCTGCTGATGGAGCGGACGAAATGGATGAGGTGGAGGAAGCAAAAACTTCTGTTGCTTTGAGACCACTTTAGAAGAAGAAGACGAGTAGACTGCATCCCTGAGCCTCTTTTTGGAAGCTTCACACTTTAGCTGAGCAGCTTCTTGTTTTAGAGCCATGTTATAGAACTAATCGAACTGAGTAGGCTCAACAAGAACAAGGGCTAACTGAAGGTCCTCTCTGATGCCACCACTGAAGTAGTAGATCATACTCTTCTCATCTGGAACGTCTTGCCTTGCATACCGAGCAAGATTCTAAAACTTGATGTTGTATCGATACACGAACATGCTTCTTTGCTTGAGATTGCAGAATTGCTCATGCATGCTCTCGACAAAACTTGTTGGAATGTGATGAGATCGAAAATCCCGGCAGAAGTCGGTCCAGCTGATCACTCGACCCCCTCAGGAATCTTTGTACTGCTGATACCAATCTGCTGCTTGGTCCTTGAGCTGGAAGGAAGCGAAGTTGACATAGTCCTCAGGTCTGACATTGCTGCACTCAAAATGCTTGTTGATGTGCACGAGCCAATCATCAGCGTCCATGGCCTCAACACAAGCGCTGAACGTCCTTGGCTGATTTGCGAGGAACTGATTCAGTGTAGAAATTTGAGGTTGATTGTTGAATTGCCCTTGACCTTTATTCCCTTGGTTGCCTTGGCCTTGGTTGCGCTCTTGCATGAGCTGAATCAGCATTTGAGTATTGGCATTAGTGGCTGCCATGAAAGCTTGCATGCCTCCGGAGGCGGAGGAGGTGGCGGAGGTGGAGGTTTCAACTGCTCTCCATCATCACGGTTCGGATTCAGATGAGTTGCAGGAGCCATCCCGAAGAAGATGACATCCATGAGAATCACCATAGAAATGATAGATAAGCGGAATCAAAGGCTAGACATGTGCAATGTAGTCTTCACAATAAGCATCCGAATGGAGAGACTTAACGAATGAATTCCAAAGTTAATATGGTACGACCATTTGAATGAGAAGCCACTTGGAATGAGGTTGAAGAATAAAACACCAAGGTAAAAACTGGAACAAATACATGGTAGAGATTCCCCCAATCTCATACCAAATATCTGTCGTAAAGATAACCTAGAGCTACTTGAATTCCCACCTATTAACTCCGGAAACTTTCTGGGTATGCAATCTGGTGTTGGGGAAACACGGAGGCACAAATATCTCACACAACTAACAAGTCCTACACTCCAACTATATCTATCCGGGAACACATAACAAAGAAAACCTTGGCAATCGTGTACCTCAGACCTTCGAAAAGCATCCGCTATACTAGTTGTGGAAATACTCTCGAACTCCCACCCCAGTACTGGGTGGTGTCGAGGTTATCTCACCAGTAACACGCATAGAAGAGTTTTCGATGTCGGCGACCTCTGGTATTCCGGAACTCCAACGATAAACACTGTGACAAAAACACCTTGGAGCTCAACTCCCTGGGACACTGCCACAACCCCTAAATATCAGGAGGCACCAAGACATAATCCCCGTCACAATGATATCAGAATGATTCCACAATACCCGAGTGATCCTAAATTTTTTTGAGTGAAAAAGGATATAAGAGTGAGGAAAACACCTCGTCAGGAGTCCTTACCAGAGCGACGAAGGGGATAAGTAGTAAAAAGAATTCCTACTCTCTGATATAACTAAGACTCAAAACAGTTTTGTTCTAGACTCGTCAGCGGTTCGATCAAGCAGGGGCTCCTATAGTCGGTATGGCTCTAAATACCAACTTGTAACGCCCAAGATGCAATTCTATCCCAATCACGTGATGAACTCATGATTGGGGCACAATCGCATTTCAGACGCGTAGAAAGGTGGCATAAAAATTCATACAACCAAGTGAATATATAGAATACGAGATCCAGGCAACACTTGCCCCAGAATAGCATAAATATGACAATCATCATACAATCATCCATACATGTAGTAGAGTCCGACTACGGACTAGATAAAAAGAAAACACCACCCTGCTACTATCCCGGATACTCCGACTAGGTCCTCTACTGATCGTCTGGATAAGTAACATAGAAACAACCATGATCGTTCGGATAAGCATCAGACTCAACGGTACCTGCAACTGTGTTTGTAGTATTCTGTGAGCCACGGAGACTGAGCAATCATATCACCCTCGGTATCAAGACTATCAAAGCTTAAATAGGTATGGCATGGTTAAGTGGTGAAGTTGCAGCAAGCACTAAGCATTTGTATGTTGGCTAACTTACGAATACAAGAACAAGGTGAGAAGCTACGCAAATGGCAGCAATCTAGTAATGATCAAGAAGTGATCCTAAACTACTTACGTTTAAACATGACCCTGATACGTCTCCAACGTATCTATAATTTATGAAGTATTCATGCTATTATATTATCATTCTTGGACGTTTTACAATCATTTTGGAGCAACTTTATATCATTTTCTTGGGACTAACCTATTGACGCAGTGCCCAGTGCGAGTTGCTGTTTTTTGCTTGTTTTTTACATCGCAGGAAATCAATATCAAACGGAGTCCAAACACCGTGAAACTTTTTGTGGATTTTTTATGGACCAGAAGACAACCAATGGGCCAGAGCAGCACCTGCTGGGTGCCCCGAGGGGGGCACAACCCACCAGGGCGCGCCTGGGGGCCCAGGCGCGCCCAGGTGGGTTGTGCCCACCTCGGTGGCCTCCCGCACCCCCTCTTTACCCTATAAATTCACAAATATTCCAAAAACCCTCGGGGTTAACCTAGATCAGAAGTTCTGCCGCCGCAGGCCTCTGTAGCCGCCAAAAACCAATCTAGACCCTTTCCGGCACCCTGCCGGAGGGGGGAATCATCTCCGGTGGCCATCTTCATCATCCCGGCAGCCACCATGATGAGGAGGGAGTAGTCCACCCTCGGAGCTGAGGGTTTGTACCAGTTGCTATGTGTTTAATCTCTCTCTCGCGTGTTTTTGAGATGTCACATTCTTGATGTATCACATGCTTTGTCAATATGGTCGGATCATATGGTGTTTTCCCCTCTCTATCTTGTTGTGATGAATAGAGTTTTTCCCTTTGAGATTTCATTGTTATCGGATTGAATAATTTTATGGATTTGAGAACACTTGATATATGTCTTGCAATTGAATACTCGTGGTGACAATGGGGTATCATCTTGATTCACTTGATATATGTTTTGGCACTCAACTCGCTGATTCACGAGGTGACATTGGGGTAATCTATGCATAGGGTTTGATGCACGTTCTTGTCTTTGTTTCTCCGGTAGAATTCTTGGGGCACTCTTTGAAGTTCTTTGTGTTGGATTGAGTATTATGAATATGAATTTGCTTTGGTGTTATTTATTACAAACTCTAGGATAGATTGAACGGAAAGAATAGCTTTGTGTTATTTTAGTACGGACTCTTGAACAGGTCGAACGAAAAGAATAGCTTTGAGGTGGTTTCGTACCCTACAAACAATTTACTCTTATGTTCTCCGCTAGATAGGAACTTTGGAGTGATTCTTCGTTGCACGTTGAGGGATGGTTATATGATCCAATTATATTAGCATTGTTGAGAGGTTGCACTAGTGAAAGTATGGACCCTAGGCCTCATTTTCAAGCATTGCAATACTGTTTTTGTGTCCTTTTACTATTTGCTACCTTGTTGTTTTTATTTATTCAGATTATAAAAATATATTTCTACCATCCACATTACACTTTTATTACCATCTCTTCGCCGAACTAGTGCACCTATACAATTTGCCATTGTAATGGGTGTGTTGGGGACACAAGAGATTTCTTGTATTTGGTTGCAGGGTCATTTGAGAGAGACCATGTTCATCCTAAACCTCTCACGCATTGATAAACCTTAGGTCATCCACTTGAGGGAAAATTGCTACTGTCCTACAAAACTCTATGCTTGGAGGCCCAACACGTGTCTACAAGAATAAAGTTGCGTAGTAGACATCAGACCCCACTGTCGGTGTCAAAACTGGCGGATCTCGGGTAGGGGGTCCCGAACTGTGCGTCTAGGATCGATGGTAATAGGAGAAGGGGGTCACGATGTTTACCCAGGTTCGGGCCCTCTCTATGGCGGTGATACCCTACTTCCTGCTTGATTGATCTTGATGAATATGAGTGTTACAAGAGTTGATCTACCACGAGATCGTGATGGCTAAACCCTAGAAGTCTAGCCTATGAGTATATGGTAATGAATCTGTCCTATCCGGACTATGCTCTCCGGTTTATATAGACACCGGAGAGATCTAGGGTTACACGAGGTCGGTTACATAAGAGGGAATCTTCATAATTGGTCGCCTAGCTTGCCTTCCACGCCAAGTAGAGTCCAATCCGGACACGGGTATAGTCTTCGGTCTTCGTGTCTTCACATCCCATCAGTCCGGCCCATGGATAACAGGCCGGACACCCGAGGACCCCTTAGTCCAGGACTCCCTCAGTAGCCCCTGAACCTGGCTTCAATGACGAGGAGTCCGGCGCGCAAATTGTCTTCGGCATTGCAAGGTGGGTTCCCTTCTTTCGAACTCCAAGATGGTCTTCGGATGTAGTAAATATATCAGGACGTGTGTATGTAATTGCAGAAAATACAATACTCCACGAGTCCAATCTGCCGACAACTGTTTATGACATTGTATCACGCCTGCCCGGTTATTATTCCCAACCGTTGGCTAGCCCATCGCACCATGTCTCGGGGAGCGGTTTTATTAGCACGTCTTGTCAAAGCAGAGATCGTGTCCCCTTCAATAATGCAGGTGTGGGTAACCCAACCGTCCCCAGGGTATAACTCTTTGAGGATAGGTAAGTTTCGAGACCCAGGAGGGGACGCTCGATATTCTGGTCCTTTATATAGGGACCCAAACCTGTCTTTCTCTTCCGCGCTTGCTTCTTCCTCAACCGCAGCCACCTCGAGTTTCAATGACTACTAGACCCAATCATGTCCGGGCCCAGCCGTTCCGGCCGGTGGGTGGCCTCTTCTGTCACAGAGGAGGATATTGCGAAGCTCCGCGTGGCAAAATATCTTCCCCCAGAAATCCTTCATCGGCTTCCTACCAAGGGGCAGGTTATTCCCACCCCCAAATCCGGCGAGAGGGTAGTATTTGTGTCCCACTTTCTCCATGGGTTAGGGTTCGCGCTTAACCCCTTCGTCCGGGGGCTCATGTTCTATTGTGGGCTATATTTTCACGATCTGGCCCGGACTCCGTTCTTCTCATCTCGACATTTATCGTCACGTGTGAGGCCTTCCTCCAGACTCCTCCGCACTTTGGTTTGTGGCTCAAGACTTTCCACGTGAGGCCGCAGGTGACGGAGGAGGAGCAGGCAGAGTGCGGGTGTTATAATAAGCAAGCTGGCCAGCGCGGTTTGGTTTGAAGGATCTTTCGCCGAGTCTTCCGACCTATGGCAGCAGGGGTGGTTTTATTTCAACGAGCCGCGGGGCTCCATGTGGGCAGCTACGCCCGCGTTCCGACCCAGCCCTCCAATTCAGCTCGCTTCATGGATCAATAAGGGATTAGACTGGGGGTCCGCCAATGAGGTGTAGACTCTGCAAAGTCGCATCCGAAGCCTTACCGAGAAGGGCATCAAACTCGTGAACGTTGTTCAAGTAATGCTAGTCCGCCGGATCCTGCCGTGTCAACGGCGACCTCTCCGTATGTGGGAGTTCAATCCAGAAGGGCGGCGCTTGAGGGAGTCCTGGATTAGGGTGTCCTCGGACAGCCGGACTATATCCTTTGGCCGGACTGTTGGACTATGAAGATACAAGATTGAACACTCCGTCCCGTGTCCGGATGGGACTCTCCTTGGCGTGGAAGGCAAGCTTGGCAATATGGATATGTAGATCTCCTCCCTTGTAACCGAGTCTGTGTAACCCTAGCCCCCTCTGGTGTCTATATAAACCGGAGGGTTTTACTCCGTAGGACAACAACAATCATACCATAGGCTAGCTTCTAGGGTTTAGTCTCTACGATCTCGTGGTAGATCAACTCTTGTAGTACTCATATCATCAAGATCAATCAAGCAAGAAGTAGGGTATTACCTCCATCGAGAGGGCCCGAACCTGGGTAAACATCATGTCCCCCGCCTCCTGTTACCATCCACCTTAGACGGACAGTTCGGGACCCCCTACCCGAGATCCGCCGGTTTTGACACCGACATTGGTGCTTCCATTGAGAGTTCCACTGTGCCGTCATCATAAGGCTGGATGGCTCGTCTCGTTGTCAAGGACAACATCACCTCTGGGGGATCCCTGGCTGTAGGCCAAACTCTCCGACTAGGCGGTTTCGTCATGACCGCCCGTTCGGCCATCGCACCGACGAGACTTCTCGGGTCATCGAAAATAGCCTCCACGTCGGCTCGGAATTCGCCGAGCAGTTGGATCCAATGGAGCTCTCTTCCTTGAACGAGCTCTTGGATAGCATCGCTGCCTTGGGAGTCGCTACGGACTATAATCAGATCGGGCTTAAACCCGACCAAAGGGAGATTAACTCTCCGTCGGTCACCCATCAGATAGCGGTGGTGGAGGAGCAACACAACAATTCTTCCTCTATCTTGAGGTCAAACTATGTCCGGATTCCCGAGCTCTCCGAGCCGGATACCCATCTACGGGAGGACATGGCCCAAGCCTTGAACCCAGAATCAGGCAGCGGTCCAGACCTATTGGGCAACATCCCGGAGCCCGAACTGCCAAGCTCAGAAACTCCTTCGCCCCTGGGTCTCAGATCGGGTCAGGGTTCGGACTTAAATCCACCCTCCCACCCAGATATAAGTGATCTCTCCCACATTAGACAAGAGCCCAAAGAGACAGTACACCAGTATTGGGCCAGATTCCTCCTTGTAATGAGAAAGGTTAAGGACTACCGCAAGGAAGACGCAATTTCATTCTTTTGCAAAATTGCACGGACAGGGGAATCCTCAACGCCATAAGTCACCGTGACATAGCACACTTCGCTGACTTGGCGGCCATAGTACGGAAGTACTGTGCGATGGAAAGCGCCTGGAAAACCCAAACAAAATTTTGGCATCCTCCGGCTCTCACAAAACCCCCCGTCCGAACTAAAAGGGTGTACTCTCATAAGTCACCCGATCCAATTACAAAGAAACAAAAGCCCACTACAGGGCGTGGAACCGTATTGGAGGGATGGCTTAATGGGCCATGCAAAATTCACAGTAAAGCGGATACCATGCCAACACACAGCCTTAGAGCATGTTGGGTACACCGGCAGGTGGCCAAGAGCGGTGAGGATCTCCTCATCAACAATACTGCAGAGCACCATCCCGTGGAAAACAGCAATACAGTATTGACAGTCTTCGAGACCTTCGCCTCAAATAATAGGCGTAAACTAGCACTCCGCAGCCTTGCTGAAGTCTTCCACGTGGCAGCAATAAATCCATGGAGCGATACGGCTATCACCTTCAATGCCAGTGACGAACCTAAATTACGAACAGCCCGAGCACCAGCCGCCTTGGTCCTTAGTCCAATTGTGGACGGCTTCCGGCTTACTAAAGTGCTCATGGACGGCGGCAGCAGATTAAACCTCATCTATGAGGAGACTCTTCGAAAGATTGAACTAGACAAAAGCCGCATTGAGCAAAATCACACTAGATGTGGTATTCGGCACGCCGGAGAATTATAGGTCCGAAGAAATCACATTCCAAGTGGCCCCCTTCAATAGCGGATACCACGCCCTTCTAGGGAGGGAGGCATTCACGATCTTCCAAGCTATACCCCATTACGGGTACAAGAAGCTCAAAATGCTCGGGACCAATGGAATCATCACTCTAGCTAGTGATCCAGACACAGCACTCCGCGCCGAAATTAAAACAGCCGCACTGGCCATCGAGGCGTTATCCGAAGCCCTCGCGGCCGAAGAGTTAACTGCGCTGCGCTCCACAGTGGACAGGGAGGACGTGATACTCGACAAAAGATCCAAGTCCACCTCTTTTAAACCAGCGGATGAAATAGTCAAATTCCAAGTCCATCCAACGGACCCTACAAAAACAGCGTCCATCGGGGTACAGCTAAACCCCACAGTAGACGCCGCGCTACGGGAGTTCTTGCGCGCGAATTGGGACATCTTCACCTGGCATCCTTCAGACATACCAGGAATCCCACGCGGGCTGGCCGAGCATAGCCTTAACATTCTAAAGGGATTCAAGCCGGTCAAGCAAACTCTTCGGTGATTCTCTGAGCCTATGCGACAAGCCATGGGAGAGGAGCTAGCCAAGTTACTGGAGGCCGGATTCATTCGAGAAATAAAACATCCGGACTGGCTAGCAAACATGGTGATGGTACCAAAGAAGGACAAATCCTGGCACCTATGTGTCGATTTCAAAGACCTTAACAAAGCTTGCCCCAAGGATCCCTTCCCCCTCCCTCGCATCGATCAAATTATTGACGCTACCGCGGGACACGACTCATTGTGTTTCCTCGACGCATACTCCGGATACCATCAAATTAAGATGGCGGAGTCCGATTAAGCCGCAACGGCATTTATCACTCCGTACGGCCCCTTCTGTTTTAACACCATGCCTTTTGGGCTCAAAAACGCCGGTGCAACCTATCAACGCTTGATTCAGACATGCTTGGAGACACAGATCGGCAAAACAGTGGAGGCATACGTAGACGATGTGGTCATTAAAACCAGACACGTCGAATCCTTAATAGACGACTTGAGGCTCACGTTCGACAATCTCCGAACATACGACATTAACCTCAATCCGGAAAAATGCGTCTTCGGCGTGCCCGCTGGCAAGCTCTTAGGCTTCATCGTCTCCAGCTGAGGAATTTAAGCAAATCCGGCTAAAATCCGAGCTCTGTCACAGTTGGCCATCCAAACAGACCTCAAGCAAATCCAGAAACTAACTGGATGCCTGGCTGCCTTAAGCCGCTTCATCTCCCGATTAGGAGAAAAGGCACTACCTCTTTATCGCCTCTTTCAACGCACTGAACACTTCAAGTGGACGGATGCGGCCACGGCTGGATTAGATGAAATAAAAGCCGTTTTGGCCACAAACCCAATCTTGGCCGCGCCAAATGTCGGCGAACCAATGTTGTTATATATAGCGGCAACACATCAAGTTTTAAGCGCAGTGCTTGTCGTCGAACGAGAGACGGACGGACATAAGTTCCCGCCTCAAAAGCCGGTATACTATGTATCCATTGTCCTCACTCCATGCAAATCACGGTACCCACATTATCTAAAGATAGCATACGCGGTCTTCATGGCATCCCGGAAACTACGACACTACTTTCAAGAGTGTTCGATTACGGTGGCCTCTGAAGTACTAATCAACGACATAATAAACAACCACGAGGCCACGGGTCGGATTGCTAAATGGGCTATTGAGCTCCTCCCGTTCGACATAATATATAAACCACGACGGGCCATTAAGTCACAAGTACTGGCTGATTTCGTTGCCGAATGGACAGAAGCCGAACTCCCTAAAGAGTACGGCACGTACTCCAATTGGATCATGCACTTTGACAGCTCTAAAATGCTGGCTAGTCTGGGGGCTGGCGTCGTCCTGACATCCCCCACCGGAGACATAGTCCAATACGTACGCCAAATACTATACACAGACTCCAACAACGCAGCAGAATATGAGGCCCTGTTACATGGTCTCCGGATGGCAGTCTCCATGGGCATTCAACGCCTGGAGGTGCGTGGGGACTCGAACCTCGCAATATCTCAAATAAATGGAGACTTCGATGCCAAGGATCCAAAAATGGCGGCTTATCGTAACGCCGTCCTCAAAATGTCAGCTCGGTTCGAGGGGCTTGAATTCCACCATGTGGTCGGAAAACAATCAGGTGGCGGATATCCTCGCCCGCATCGGCGCTAAACGTGACCCTGTACCACCTAATATCTTCTTGGAAAGGCTGTTTAAGCCATCCGTGTAATGGGAAGGAGAGACCGGTAACAATAGTCCGGACCCGGCCACAACACCAGACACCGAACACTGACGTAATCGGAGGCTCTGCCACCGAAATAACACCTTCGGCCCACGTAATTATGGCTGTCATCGCCCCATGGACAGAACCCTTCTTGGCTTACCTAACTAGGCAGGAACTACCTGAGGACCCAAACGAGGAACGTTGCATTGTGCGACGGTCTAAAGCCTAGAAGGTCCACGAGGGAGAGCTTTATAAGAAAAGCACTACCGGAGTCCTTCAAAGGTGCATCTCCGAAGATGAAGGACGGCAACTTTTGGCAGAAATTCATGATGGACTTGGCGGCCACCGCGCCGCAGCTCGGGCCCTTGTAAGCAAGGCCTTTCGCACAGGTTTTTATTGGCCGACAGCCCGAGCAGACGCACAGGACCTCGTTCAACGTTGCGTCGGTTGCCATCTTTTCCCAAACCAAAGCCATATGCCACCTACCGCTCTCCAAACAATCCCCATCACTTGGCCCTTTGCGCTCTGGGGGCTTAAAGGGGGAAGCCATAAGAAGAAATACCTATTGGTCATGGTGGACAAATTCACCAAAGGGATAGAAGCCAAACCAGTTAAAACTGCCGAATCCAGACTAGTGATAGACTTCATATCCGGGGTTGTACGCCGTTATGGCGTTCCCCATAGCATCATCACCGATAACGGCTCGAACTTTACAGCCGATGAGGTAAAACTTTGGTGCAGCAACATGGGCATCAACATCGATTATGCTTCCACTATCACCCGCAAACTAACGGTCAAGTTGAGCGAGCAAATGGTCTTATCATGAGCGGCATTAAACCCAGATTAGTGCGATCCTTGAAGGAATCTGATACGCACTGGGTAGAGGAGCTCGACTCCATACTATGGGGGCTGCGGACCACGCCGAATCGCACTACCGGATACACACCGTTTTTTATGGTGTACGGCACAAAGGCGGTACTGCCCTGCGACATAATTCATGACTCACCTAGAGTGTGCATGTACGAAGAGAAAGAAGACGAGCTTGATCGGCAGGACAGTTTGGACGCCCTGGATGAGGAGCGTGACGTGACAAAAGCCCATTCCGCATTCTATCAGCAACAGGCTCGAAGGTATCAAAGCAGAGAGGTACGGGCCAAAACTTATAATGTTGGCGAACTCGTTCTACGCCTACCGGAGAAGAAAAAGAACAAGGTCAAGCCCAAATGGGAAGGTCCCTTCGTTATTGACCAAGTTCTGACCGGTGGAGCGTACCGTCTGCGGGATGCATCGGACAATCGACTCGAGCCAAACCCATGGAACGCAGCCAGACTCCGAAGGTTCTACGCCTAGTGCCGGACTCTATGTTCGTCTCCTTTCCTCTGTCAATTTCTTATATATTCATTATCTGTCTTTATTTCTTTCTTTCTTCCCTTTTTTTCAAGGCCTTAAAAGGCTTAAATGTGTCTTGCCTACACAATCTCGACGCGCTAGCCGCGTTCATGATACCTGGGGGCTTCTTATACAGAAGCTTAATATAGCTACGTTCCGGGCTCTAGGCCCCACACATGTGTTACTTTTCACATGTACCTTTTTTCGCCATTATATGCATAGATATGACTTAAGTTTTGGCCAAGCTGGGTTGCCTGGCTCTTGTGTTTGTGCCCTACGTTCCCATTAATTTGGCTAGGGCATAAGGGGAGCACCTCTACGATTGTTACTGCCGGGTCAGCCGGATGTGTACCTCAGACTGGGTGAAGCCGAAAGCTAGCATTCTTAAGGGAATATTCGGTCGGTGAACAAAAGACGATTTTTTATTTATTGTACTACATGCCCCCAGATGTTTATATCCCGCGTCTCTTTTCGCAGTCCGGACATGCACATTAATGCATGCGTACCTGGGGAAAGGAACCCTTAACGGAACTATTCTCCTTGGAACATGTTTCTTACTATCCATGTAATATAACATAGCTAGTTGGGTACTTGTCTGTTCAAGCACTTATGACCCCTACGCCTGGTTTCCACGCGTACCCCAGTTCTCACAAAACTAAGCGGGTATTCAGATACATTCCGGACTGTCGGGTCCGGAGGTCGAAGCGAAAAGGTCCGCCATGACAAATGATTTACAACCCGGCTAGGGACAATACATGTCACTTGAAGTACATAGTCACTTAGACTGACTAAATTCTTCTTCTATACCATCCAACAGGCTGTCTAGCCTACAATCCTGTTGGGAATACTTTGCGGCTAATTCTACCTGGTCATACACGAGACTGACGGGGATCTCTTTCCCATCAGACCCGACAAGTCCGACTTCGGCCATGTGGTTCGGGTCGGCCTTGGTATATCGCGTCTTCACCATGGCCCAGGCTTCCCTTGCACCTTGTCGGCAGGCTGATATCTTCCATAATCGGAAGAACCGCCGCGCTCCCATGAGCTTCTCTACAAGCTCCCCCATGTCTACTGGCAGGGAGGCGGATGGACACAAGGCTTGGGCAATGCCAGTGCCGAACTTGTTCGCGCAGTTGGGAGAGCTCTGGCAGAAGATCACCTGTAGACCCGGGCATTTCCTCGGCGGGACGACCCGTCAACATAACTACAGATATAACTCTATCAGTTGGTTTCTGCGCCGAACTCTTTAAAAGTTCGTTCAAGCACTTACTGAAAATGCCGCGTCGAAGCCTCTTATTCTCCCTTACGGAGTCAGCAAGCTGGGCTCGAACATCTTTGAACTGAACGCCCAGCCGGGTCTTGGCATCTTGGAGATCGTTTTTCTCCCGCCTAACCCGTGTAAGCACGCGCTCGCCAGCCTTTAGCTGTTGTTAGCATGTTGCTCATCCCCTCGCGTGACCTCCGGATTCACTCCGGAGTCATCTGCAGAATCTATTGTTAGATTTGCACGCATGCCGCATACTACCTGGTACATGACATTCTTTGCAATGGAAACTAGTGTTACCAGATGGGGCCTTCTTGGACTCCTTCACTGCGGAAACTGCGGCCTGAAGCTGGGCTTTGCACTCCTCCAGCTCTTGAGACAACTGGATATTCTTCTTGGTAAGAACCTATGCAAACAATGATCCTTAAATCAGTTGTGCCAACTGTTTCAAGTCTCAAGGACTACTGATATACATAATTATTAGATTTTCTTACCCGTATATCCTTTACATACTGGTCCGTGGCTCTGGCAAGACCATTTTGAGCAGCTCGGATGTACGCGTCTCCTGAGTTGAAGGCATCAAACGCCTCTTGGGAGAAACAAGCGTCGCGGAGTACGGCCCGGCGACGCCTGTGATTCATGGCGCTCTCCACTTTGGAATTCGTAGCGGATAGTCTATCCGCATCCTCTGTAGGAGGAACATCCGGCGTTGGCCCCATGTTAGCGTCCGCCTCTAAGTCCGGCTCTGGAGCCCGACTGGTGGAGGCGTGGCGGGCAAAATCTCCGGATATAGTCCGGCGAGCGTTTTTCCTACTAGGAAACATGGCCGTTATTATATTTAAAAGACAACAACCACGGAGCGGGGTTCTTTTTCATACCTCTGCGATGGCGTCTCAGTCCTGGCCGCCTTCCTTTTAAGCCTACCCGGCTTCGGTGCCCCTTGTTGGTGAGCCACTTCGGGTTCGACATGGCGTCCCGAGTGCCTTCCCTGTAAGACACCATATGTGTGCGGTAGGTGAAATGCAGAAAAAGGGATCCTTGTCGGAAGTTGGGACTCCGGTTTTACTTACATGCAATGCAGGGAGTAGTCCAGGATAATCGGCTATGATGGCCACCAGGGCACCGTCGCAGCTTAATTGATAGAACATCCTATCAATGAGGTCCACAAATGTGTCCGGATCTTCTCCGAGTCCGGGGTCGAGGGTCCGGTCAGGGTCCTCTGGTTGTGGAGGCGGGCTGTGGACCTCCCTCACAGCTTTTCGTAGTTCCTGCTATGAAATGGCAAGGTAAATACTTATGACGAAGAGTGCGGGAAGGTTTGGAGTGAAAAGTAGCAGCTCACCCAGTTTGGGGGGTTGTACATGGAGAATCCATCCCGTGGCTTAATGCGGATGAACTCCTCTTCCTCTCCTTTATATAAATCGGACAATATTTCCGCTAGAGCAGCGACGGAGTCCGGTCCCTTACGACCGCAGCGGGTAGCATCGTCTTCGCCATTGAAGTGCCACATGGGTTGTCCCCGATATTGAAGTGGCTGCACCCCCCGCATTATACATATTGACATAACCTCGACTATTGTCAATCCTGATTGGGCCAGCGTCTTTATCCGGCCCATCAGGTAAAGGACTTCTCCGTTATCTTCCTCCTGGGGGCTCCGAGGGCGCCAGCTGCGGCGTTTCTTCAAGGGAGCGTTGTTGAACTCAGGAAGGCCCATCCGAATAGGTTCCGGAAGGGGGACGTCCTCCATATAAAACCACTCAGAAGGCCAGTCTTCGGATGTCTTCTTCGGAGTACCGGACAGGTATCCGGTCCCGGCGATGCGCCATATCTCGGCCTTGCCCACTTGATATATTGACCCCTCCTGTGTACGGGGTATGAGGCAGAATAGCCTCTTCCATAGCTCAAAATGAGCTTCGCAGCCCAGAAACAGCTTGCAAAGGGCGACATAGCCAGCGATCTGTAATATGGAGGCTGGAGTAAAGTTATGCAGCTGGAGGCCGTAGAACTCCAGGAGCCCGCGGAGGAACGGATGAATTGGAAATCCAAGCCCCCTTAATAAGTAAGGGACTAGGCATACCCGCTCCCCCATGGATGGGTTGTGAAAGCTCTCCGCTTGCTCCCCGCCGTTGTAGGTGGCGAGTCCGGCTCGAACGGGAACCATATACGCTGGAGGGAGAAATCCCTGGGTTTGTAACTCTACTAATTGGCTATGGGGGACAGAACACTTCTTCCAATTGCTTGGCTTAGGGCTACGGGAGCGAGAGGAGGAGCTGCGATGGCCGGCCATGATGGAATGGACTTTTCCGGGCGCGCTCTGATGGATACTCGCTGCGGGAGGATGGTGTGATCTGGATCTGAGGATCCCCGTCTCTTTAAATAGATGATTTACCTACATGGTTAGGGTGGCAAGTCTAAAAATGCCCTACTTCTCGCATTCGCTCGACACGTGGAGGATAGCCATTATTGGGCGCAGAAGCCGAAGAATGCAACATTTATGGGAAGCCGGACACTACTCGACAGGTACTCAGAATTTGGAGAAGAACCCGCCTTGCAATGCCGAAGACAATCTGCGCGCCGGACTCATCGTCATTGAAGCCTGGTTTGGGGGCTACTGAGGGAGTCCCGGATTAGGGGGTCCTCGGACAGCCGGACTGTTGAACTATGAAGATACAAGATTGAAGACTCCGTCCCGTGTCCGGATGGGACTCTACTTGGCGTGGAAGGCAAGCTTGGCAATACGAATATGTAGATCTCATCCCTTGTAACCAACTCTGTGTAACCCTAGCCCCCTCCGGTGTCTATATAAACCGGAGGGTTTTAGTCCGTAGGACAACAACAATCATACCATAGGCTAGCTTCTAGGGTTTAGCCTCTACGATCTCGTGGTAGATCAACTCTTGTAATACTCATATAATCAAGATCAATCAAGCAGGAAGTAGGGTATTACCTCCATCGAGAGGGCCCGAACCTGGGTAAACATCGTGTCCCCCGTCTCCTGTTACCATCCGCCTTAGCCGCACAGTTCGAGACCCCCTACCCAAGATCCTCCAGTTTTGACACCGACAGCGCTCTCTTCAGCACTTCTTCGGCACTATGCACGAAGGAATGTGGAAGTTATATTTCGTGGAGCGGGAGCAATGGCCGGACACCACCGAAGACGTCGGCCTCGACTGCAATCATCCGGACACCCCGGTAAGTTTTAATCCCCGCACACCTTTCATCCAAGCATCTTTTGACAAGACACTAAACAACCTGCCTTTATACAGGACTGGATAAAGAAAGCGGTGTTAATCTGGTGTCCGGCGCCCCTTCCCGAAGACCCTGCGTCCGCCCTACTGACGCGGATGTTGGTCCCGACATCGTACCTGGTGTCTTGAGAGGGGGGCGAGACCGGGGAGCCCAGATGAGATGCCCATCCTACGGGTGATTTAAGCGCTGTGTTCGGGGAAACCGAAACCCTTTTGCCAAGGGGCAAGGGAGTGGAGGGGGCACTTTATGGCAAGAAGAGGGCCGCCTCTGGAGGTCAGGAGGGGAAGCCTTCCATGAAAGGAAAAATGCCATCGTCGGGCGGCTTGGGCCGGTCAAGTGTTGTCGTCGTTGAGCTTGATGATGAGGACGAACCTTCGGCCAGACCGTAAGTGCAGCAGGGCACTTTAACTATACCTCATTCTTATTACCGAAATAACCCTCTGACATATGTGCGTCCTCGCAGGTTAACGCCTGGTGTTTCTCAATCGACCTCCTCCTCGGGAGACCTTCTTCCGGAGATGATGATGAGTGACATGCCTTCTCCGGCCTCCTCGCCTAACAGGGCGGATGATGTCGAGGTGTCATCCCGGAGGGTTCCTCCCAACCGGCAAGTAGCACGGGAAATGAGGAAGGAGCTACCCGAAGGTGGTGCCTCTGTCACTCATGGTTCGGGTGTCAAGAATGACGACCCCGAACTGTCCGGTTTACAGCCGGAGACAATGCTGGAGGCGGGGAAGCGGATTCCTTCAAAGGAATGTCGTGCTCCGGCAGCGGTGTCCGAAGACCCAGGAGTGCCGGAGATGCTGACGGACATGCTGCGACGAGCGTCCGTTTCAGAGGAGCACCGTGCCTTAATTTTTACGGTGGTCAAAAAAGTTGTGTCCGCAAAGAGCGGGTTGAACGAGGCTATTACGACCCTTCTGAGAGGTTTTGAGGTTTGTGATGTAATGTTGCCAATTGAATAATATTGACAGAATGCACCAATTGTGTATGCAGTAGCCCCTGAGACTCGGATCGCCTTCCAAAGGAAGTGATCGGAGGATCGAAAAGATATTTTCGGGTACTAACCTTGGTTTAATTTTGATTGGAGGCTGTCTGCCCTCCTGCTACTGCCCGAAATTCGGAGGTAACCGAGCTGTAGCGAAAGCTGGATATTGTGGAGGATGACATTGCTTTGATCAACAGGCGTCTTTATGACTCGCAAGGTATATATTTCGAGCATTCCTTACACCAATATGCTTGTAATGTAAGCCTGACTCTGAAGAGAGGTTGATATGAAATGTCCATCAAAGCAGATGGTGCTGCCGCCGTGGAAGCCCTTTGGGCTGAGCTAGCCCGGGCCAAGGAGCAGGCCCGGTTTAGTAATGCGGCTGCCGAAAAGGCATCGGCTAAATTGGAGGCCGAACAAGCCGCGCGGCGCTAGGACAAGGAGGCAATGTCCACCATGGCGTGCAAGTTAGAGAATGCGGCTGGCCGCTATAAACTTCTTGAGAAGGAAAATGAAGCCAAAACGGATGAACTTGACAAGGCCTTACAAGAGGCGAGGGAAGCGCGGTCTGAATCTAGAGCAGCCCGTGAGGAGATCCGGCAAGCTGGGGAGATTGTGGCTGGCAAGCCCCTTTTGCTACAGGATAAGTTTGGCGACCCGAACTATGCTCAGCTTAACCAAGTATGGAGTTCTCCGGACAATTTTTTAGACTTGCCGAAGAGTTCTTCCCATGCGGCGCAGTTTTATCAGGCGCAAGAGGGGTATGCAACGGAGAAGCTTTTCTGGTCGCAATTCGGCGCGTCGAAGCACCCTCTATTGCTGAATGAACAGATGTCCCAGTGGGCCGAGCTGCATAGGATATCCGGCGCTGCCATGAAGAACGTCTTAGTCCGTTTGTGGCTGACTGAACCTGTTCCGAGTAGTTACTTCGGCCTGGTGCAGGGGCTTGCTGACGCGGTGCCGCGTATCGACGCTGTGTAGCGGTCGGCGTGCATTGAAGGTGCACGAATGGCTTTCGCCCGAGTCAAGACATTCTGGGGGAAGATGAAGGCCATCGATGTTGCGACGAAGAGTCCACCCAAAGGCAAGGACCGTCCGGATCTGGAGCATCATTTTGGAGACGTCCTAGAGGCCGCTCGCTTGATAGAGGGCCAATGCTCGAAAGACATAATATTCGAGTGATGTGTACAAGGGTTGTAACAGACAACTTTATAGTTAATCTATTGTTTTGCTCGAAAGCTTGTATTCCTCCTGTGCGACCGTTTTAATGTAATTTGAAAGTTTTCCAGTTGTCGGCTTCAGCCCCCTTGTAGGAAATACGGGGGTGTTCGAAAAAGTATTGAATCACTCTTTATCCAACGTCTTGGTCCATAAAGGAGGTGATAATGCGGCGAACCAGGCAATCGGACTATAGGGCGTTAACACTTTCACTTAGATATAGGAGTTTTATGGTGGGGCTACGACATAGCCCCTGGTATGTATGCGGCATATTATAATATAGTGCCTTACATGTTTTGATCTGAAAAATATCCTTTGTTTAACACAGAGAATCGCTAAAGATTCGAATAAGTCGTCAAGTGGTTGACCAGCTCTCGCCGCATCATGACAGTCAGTTTTCGGCTTTCTCTACTGAGGTGCTCATCCGGTGAAAGCCAGGGCACAATCGCAATATTTCTCCCTTTACTACCCTAGCCGATAGAGCGGAATGTAGGGTAGCAAGCACAGGAGCCGGGCAACCCAACTATTGACCAAAGACAATGATTCGGAGCTGATGCATATAAGGCTAAACTTGCGACGCCGAAGTATGCTATAAAGTTGTTCGGACTTTGATGGGCGACTCGTTTGCTCTCATACCGAGCCCCTGGCAAGTTATGCCGAGGTGCGTTGTGCATTACAGCCGTTATGGCCACACTCATTGTAGAAAGAGCATAGAAGATTAGTTTGGATATAGTTTACTGAGAGCAGAGCAATAAGCCAACGATGAATCCATATAAAAAAGGAAAAATCCACAACCACGCTATTTGACAAGCTCAGTGTCAGGAACGGAGGAAAAAAGGCATTGTACAGGCTCAGAATAAAGAGTGCGGTCTACAAAAAGATGTTTTCGACCTCCTATCGCACGTCTCCGCCGCCCGTCCTCTGGGAGGGGAGTCCTTAACTGAAGTAACCCCTTAGGTGAGTGTGCGGATATGAACTCCGACAGAGTCCGTTGTATATGCAGTCCTGTTGGTCACCTATTTACAATAAAGAAAAGTAAAGAAAATGGATAAGGAACGTTACGGGAATGCTTGCAGGGTTGTCCGTATTATTCTTCCGCCGATGCCCATGGTATCTTGAGCGCGTAGTGATGTACGCGTGGTGTAAATCCTGCGATCATAGTGGGTGGGTGGCGGAAGCCGAACTGCTATTTCCGCTCTGGTAGTGGTCGAACGTCGGAGGGAAACTGCTTCTGGCCCCTAGTGTTCGGCTGGCGAGCCTTGCCGTCGTCTTTATCGCTTGGTGGCCTTCTCCCCTTGTATTCGGGATTAAGTTCGCCTGCCGGCTTGAAGACCCAACAGTTTCTGTTGGTATGATTAGCTGGCTTATCAGGGTGGCCGTGAATCTGACAAGGTCGGTCCAATATCCTGTCAAGGGCGGATGGTCCATCCTGTTTGGCCTTAAATGGCTTCTTCCGTTGACCGGGTTTCGGATTGTGAAATCAGGCGTTGACCGCTGTGTCACGCAATCTTTCGTTATTGCTGCGACTATTATACTCGTTCAGTCGTGGCTTGCCGTTGCCGTCTCGGATTTTGGAAGTGCCCGGGTCACTGGCGTTGTTGCTTTTGCGAGCGAGCCAGTTGTCTTCTCCCGCACAAAAGCGAGTCATTAGAGCGGTAAGGGCTGTCATGGATTTAGGTCCTTCCTGGCCGAGGTGACGTGCTAGCCATTCATCCCAGACGCTATGTTTAAAGGCCGCGAGGGCTTCTGCGTCCGGACAGTCGATGATTTGGTTCCTTTTGACTAGGAACCTAGTCCAGAGTTCCCTGGCTGACTCGCCGGGCTATTGGAGAATATGACTTAACGGCATCTGGTGGCTGGACATATGTTCCTTGGAAGTTGTCACTTAAGCTTGAGAGGCATGTATTTAATGGCATGAAGGTCGTCTCCGCGAGCCAAGTGGATATGGAGGAGGAAGTCCTCAATCCATACCGCGGGATCTGTTCTTCCATCGTATGATTCAATGTTGATGGGTTTAAACCTGTCTGGAAACTCATGCTCCATTACCTCGTTGGTGAAGCAAAGA
Source organism: Triticum aestivum (assembly GCF_018294505.1). Lineage (NCBI taxonomy): Eukaryota > Viridiplantae > Streptophyta > Magnoliopsida > Poales > Poaceae > Triticum > Triticum aestivum. Next base: position 222,740,434 of record NC_057802.1, read on the forward strand.
GGGTGTGCAGCTCCTCTATGTTGGGCCACGCTGTGAAGCACCTCCGGTGGACTCCGCTTACGATTTTCGGACCGAGCGTGCTCGGGCCTGTTGTGTCCGAATAGATAACCGTTATTACTGGCCGGGGCATGTCTCCGCGATCTGTGTGTCGATTTTGTGTGTCCTGTTCTACCCTCCGGGTCTTGTTGGATGTTGCGAGTGTTCCCCCGAGCTTCTTTATTCTTGCTTGGACGGCCGGATGGGTTGGTATGGTGCTCTGCTAGGGCTACTGCTTTGCCCGGACCGAACTGTGGTCGGCCTACCGGCTTATTCGATGGTGGTGTGGGCTCCAAAGCCTTGCCATCGTATTGAGGGAGCCACCTAATGTTGTGGTGGATTTTGTCTGGGACGCTAAGGCCGTATTCTTCGGTGGCCAGGACCTCGGTCCATCTATCGTTGAGCAAATCTTGGCTCACTTGAAGCTGCAGCTGCTTCCTCCTTAGGCTCATTGGAGTGGCTATGAGCCGGCGTTTAAAGCGCTCCTGTTCTAGAGGTTCCTCAGGCACGATGAATTCCTCATTGCCGAGGCTCTCTTCTTCCTCGGAGAGTGGAAGATAATTACTATCCTCCGAGTCTCCGTATGTGGCTTGTTCATCAGGGCTATCCTGCCCGCTTTCCTGGTCCTCCTATTGGGATCCTGTCTAAACAGGGTCTTCGTTGTCCGGAGTATTATCACCTCCGATGCTAGTATTGTTTTCTCTTGAGTGACGTGACTGAGAGTGGCGCCAGGGGCGCCGGTGTTCGGACTATGTACCAGGAGGCTTATCCCCGACTAGATCCTCCTTGTCATCGTCGAGATCGTGGTTGGGTATGTCTACCATGCACACGTTATACCAGGAAGTGGTCGCCCCGTGTCTAGCGGATAGTAAGCTCTGGCTTTGCCCCCCATCGTCGTCCAGACCGTCGATGTCTTTCGAGCAGGGGTCAGGCGTGTTGGTTGTGCCTTCAACGGTGGCTATGAAGTGGGTGGCGGGTGGGAAGCAAAATTCTCCATCATCCACCGTAAGGTCGAACCGAACATAGTTCGGCGACGAGCCGTCTGCAAGGGATAGGTTTTTTAGTGTGTTTAGTAGGTCGCCCATGGGCGATTGTTGGAAGATATCCGCGGCGCTGAACTTGAAGATCGATAGCCGATCGAGTTCGGTATCCGCGGGCTCGCAGGGTTCGGAACTCGATACCGGAGACAAGTCCGGGGTTCCGTTGATGCAAGTATCGCACGAAGTGGAATCTGCATGCGTCTCCAACGCCGCCGAATTGGTGGCCCCCGTGATGGGGTTGAGTTTCCCATCTTCGGACGACTTGATCTGGTCCGGATCTAAGGCCAGAGTTGTTACAGGAGCTATCTCCTGGATGCGGCCCAATGACAGTTTTAAGCCATGTTCATCGGGGCGAAGGGGAGCGGTTGCCGCGGTCTCGAATCCGTCGAAGATCAAGTCTCCACGGATGTCCGCGACATAGTCCAGGCTTCCGAATATGACCTGATGGCCAGGGGCGTAGCTATCGATCTGCTCCAGATGGCCGAGCGAGTTGGCCCGCAGTACGAAGCCGCCGAATTCAAAGATCTGTCCGGGTAGGAATGTTTCTCCCTGGATCACGTCATTACTGATGATTGAAGGGGCCATCAAACCTTTCGTCGACGGCACAGTGGAACTCTCAATGAAAGCACCAATGTCGGTGTCAAAACCGGCGGATCTCGGGTAGGGGGTCCCGAACTGTCCGTCTAGGATCGATGGTAATAGGAGACAGGGGACACGATGTTTACCCAGATTCGGGCCCTCTCTATGGAGGTAATACCCTACTTCCTGCTTGATTGATCTTAATGAATATGAGTGTTACAAGAGTTGATCTACCACGAGATCGTGATGGCTAAACCCTAGAAGTCTAGCCTATGAGTATATGGTAATGAATCTGTCCTATCCGGACTATGCTCTCCGGTTTATATAGACACCGGAGAGATCTAGGGTTACACGAGGTCGGTTACATAAGAGGGAATCTTCATAATCTGTCGCCTAGCTTGCCTTCCACGCCGAGTAGAGTCCAATCCGAACACGGGTATTGTCTTCGGTCTTCGTGTCTTCACAGCCCGTCAGTCGGGCCCATGGATAATAGGCCGGACGCCCGAGGACCCGTTAGTCCAGGACTCCCTCACCCACCGTGTTCTCTTCCCGAACCTCGTCGAAAAGAGACCGTCACGGTTACGCATGCGGTTGGTGTGTTTTAATGATATTAACTTCAATTTCGCTACAACAGGATATCAAAAACACCCATCTGCCACATAACCGCGGGCAAGACTCTCGAAAGTTTAAACCCTACAGGGGTGTCCCAACTTAGCCCATGAAAGCTCTCACGATCAATGGAGGAAAATCCTCCCCCTGGAACAACCCGATCAAACGCGGAATCCCGGTTCACAAGACATTTCGACAATGGTAAAACAGAACCAGCAAGACCTCCCAACGTGGCGACACCCTGATAGTAGTCGCGCATATCTCGTCTCAGGCCACGATTGGATGAGCGAAGCTTACGGTCACTGCTACCTCTTGAGCTTGCATTGGTTTTTCCATTGAAGAGGAAAGGGTGGTGCAACAAAGTAGAGTAAGTACTTCCCTTAGTTTTGAGAACCAAGGTATCAGTCTAGTAGGAGACAGCGCACAAGCCACCGAATACCTGCACAAACAAACACCAACTTGCACCCAACGCGATAAAGGGGTTGTCAATCCCTTCATGGTTATTTGCAACGTGAGATCTGGTAGAGATGGATAAACGGTAAAGTAATATTTTTGATATTTTTTGTTTATGGAACGGAAAATAAAAGATTGCAAAGAAAGTAAATCGGAAACTAGAATTGTAGATCGGAAACTTATATGATGGAAAATAGACACGGGGGCCATAGGTTTCACTAGAGGCTTCTCTCGAGATAGAAATTATTACGGTGGGTGAACAAATTACTGCCGAGCAATTGATAGAAAAGCACAAAGTTATGACGATATCTAAGGCAATGATCATGAATATGGGCATCACATCCGTGTCAAGTAGACCGAAACAATTCTGCATCTACTACTATTACCCCGCACATCGACCGCTATCCAGCATGCATGTAGAGTATTAAGTTCATAAAGAACGGAGTAACGCCTTAGGCAAGATGACATGATGTAGAGGAATTAACTCAAGCATGATGATGAAAACCCCGTCTTTTTATCCTCGATGGCAACAATACAATATGTGTCGGTTCCCCTTCTGTCACTAGGATCGAGCACCGCAAGATTGAACCCAAATTTAAGCACTTCTCCCATTGCAAGAAAAACCAATCTAGTTGGCCAAACCAAATCGATAGTTCGAAGAGACTTGCAAAGATATCAAATCATGCATATAAGAATTCAGAGAAGATTCAAATAATATTCATAGATAACCTGATCATAAATCCACAATTCATCGGATCTCACCAAACACACCGCAAAAGAGTATTACATCGAATAGATCTCCAAGAACACCGAGGAGAACTTTGTATTGAGAATAAAAGAGAGAGAAGAAGCCATCTAGCTACTAGCTATGGACCCATAGGTATGTGGTAAACTACTGATGCTTCATCAGAGAGGCAATGGTGTTAATGTAGAAGCCCTCTGTGATCGAATCCCCCTCCGGCAGGATGCCAGAAAAGGCCCCAAGATGGGATCTCACGGGTACAGAAGGTTGCGGCAATGGAAAAGTGGTTTCGTGGCACTCCCGAAAGTTTTTGGGGTATATGAGAATATATAGGAGGAAGATCTAGGTCAGGGGGTCACCGAGGGGCCCACAAGGTCGGGGGGCGCGCCCTACCCCCCTGGGCGTGCCCTCCACCCTTGTGGCTGCCTCGTGGCTCTTCTGACTTGCACTCCAAGTCTCCTGGGTGTCTTCTGGCCCAAGAAAAATCATCACAAAAGTTTTATTCCATTTGGACTCCGTTTGGTATTCCTTTTCTGCGAAACTCTAAAAAAGGAAAAAACAGGAACTGGCGCTGGGCTCTAGGTTAATAGGTTAGTCCGAAAAATCATATAAAACAGAATATTAATGCATATAAAACATCCAAAACAGATAATATAATAGCATAGAACAATAAAAAATTATAGATACGTTGGAGACGTATCAAGCATCCCAAGTTTAATTCTAGCTCATCCTCGAGTAGGTAAATGATAAAAACAAAATTTTTGATGTGGAATGCTACCTAACATATTTATCCATGTAATTCTCTTTATTGTGGCATGAATGTTCAGATTCGTATGATTAAAAACAAAAGTTTAATATTGACATAAAAACAATAATACTTCAAGCATACTAACAAAATAAGTATGTCTTCTCAAAATGACATGGCCAAAGAAAGCTTATCCCTACAAAATCATATAGTCTGGCTATGCTCCATCTTCATCACACAAAACATTTAAATCATGCACAACCCCGATGACAAGCCAAGCAATTGTTTCATACTTTTGATGTTCTCAAACCTTTTCAATTTTTACGCAATATATGAGCGTGAGCCATGGACATAGCACTATAGGTGGAATAGACGGTGGTTGTGGAGAAGACAAAAAGAGGGAGATAGTCTCACATCAACTAGGCGTATCAACGGGCTATGGAGATGCCCATTAATAGATATCAATGTGAGTGAGTAGGGATTGCCATGCAATGGATGCACTAGAGCTATAAGTTTATGAAAGCTCAAAAAGAAAACTAAGTGGGTGTGCATCCAACTTGCTTGCACACGAAGACCTAGGGCAATTTGAGGAAGCCCATCATTGGAATATACAAGCCAAGTTATATAATGAAAATTCCCACTAGTATATGGAAGTGATAACATAGGAGACTCTCTATCATGAAGATCACGGTGCTACTTTGAAGCACAAGTGTGGTAAAAGGATAGTAACATTGTCCGTTCTCTCTTTTTCTCTCATTTTTTATTGGGCGTTCTTTCATTTTTTGGCCTCTTTTTTTCGTCCAAAGTCTCATCCCGACTTGTGGGGGAATCATAGTCTCCATCATCCTTTCCTCACATGGGACAATGCTCTAATAATGAAGATCATCACACTTTTATTTACTTACTACTCAAAAATTACAACTCGATGCTAGAAAAAAATATAACTCTATATGAATGCCTCCAGCAGTGTACCGGGATATGCAATGAATCAAGAGTGACATGTATAAAAAATGATGAATGGTGGCTTTGCCACAAATACGATGTCAACTACATGATCATGCAAAGCATTATGACAATGAGGATGCGTGTCATAATAAACGGAACGGTGGAAAAGTTGCATGGCAATATATCACGGAATGGCTATGGAAATGCCATAATAGGTTGGTATGGTGGCTGTTTTGAGGAAGGATATCTGGTGGGTTTATGGTACCGGCTAAAGTTGCACGGCTCTAGAGAGGCTAGCAATGGCGGAAAGGTGAGAGTGCCTATAATCCATGGACTCAAATTTATTCATAAAGAACTCACATACTTATTGCAAAAATCTATTAGTCATCGAAACAAAGTACTAAGTGCATGCTCCTAGGGGGGATAGATTGGTAGGAAAAGACCATCGCTCGTCCCCGACTGCCACTCATGAGGAAGACAATAAATAAATAAATCATGCTCCGACTTCATCACATAACGGTTCACCATACGTGCATGCTACGGGACTCACAAACTTTAACACAAGTATTTCTCAAATTCACAACTACTCGCTACCATGACTCTAATATCACCATCTTCATATCTCAAAACAATCATAAGGAATCAAACTTCTCATAGTATTCAATACACTTTATATGAAAGTTTTTATTATATCCCTCTTGGATACCTATCATATTAGGACTAATTTTATAACTAAAGCAAATTACCATGCTGTTTAGAGACTCTCAAAATAATATAAGTGAAGTACGAGAGTTCATCAATTTCTATAAAATAAAATCACCGCCGTGCTCTAAAAAGATATAAGTGAATCACTAGAGCAAATTTGCCTAGCTCAAAAGATATAAGTGAAGCACATAGAGCATTCTAATAAATCACGATTCATGTGTGTCTCTCCCAAAAGGTGTGTACAGAAAGGATGATTGTGGCAAACTAAAAAGCAAAGACTCAAATCATACAAGATGCTCCAAGCAAAACACATATCATGTGGTGAATAAAAATATAGCCTCAAGTAAAGTTACCGATAGACGAAGACGAAAGAGGGGATGCCTTCCCGGGGCATCCCCAAGCTTAGGATCTTTGGCCTCCTTGAATATTACCTTGGCATGCCTTGGGCATCCCCAAGATTAGGATCTTGACACTCCTTATTCCATTGTCCATCAAATCCTTAAACAAAACTTGAAAACATCACAACACAAAACTGAACAGAAAATTTCGTAAGCTCCGTTAGTATAAGAAAATAAATCACCACTTTTGGTACTGTTGTGAACTAATCCTTTATTTATATTGGTGTAATATCTATTGTATTCCAACTTTTCCATGGTTCATACCCCCGATACTAGCCATAGATGCATCAAAATAAGCAAACAACACGCGAAAAACAGAATCTATCATAAACAGAACAACCTGTAGTAATCTGAATAGTTCGCATACTTCTGTAACTCCAAAAATCCTGAAACATTAGGACGTCCTACGAAATTTATATATCAATCTACTATAAAAAAATTCAGTATTTTATCACGCTTCTGTGATTTTAAACAATTCTGGGACTGAGCGCAAAGTTTCTATTTTTTTCCAGCAAGATCAAATCAACTATTACCGTAAGCTATCCCAAAGGTCTTACTTGGCACAAACACTAATTAAAACACAAAACCACATCTAACCAGAGGCTAGATGAAATATTTATTGCAAAAAAGAACCTAAAAATAAAACAAAAATAAAATTGGGTTGCCTCCCAATAAGCGCTATTGTTTAACGCCCTTAGCTAGGCATAAAACACGAATAGATCTAAGTGTAATCGTAATAATGATAAGGAAAATCTTGAAAACTCAGCTCATACTCCCTTCGTTCAGGAGCAAGTTTTCTTTGAGGTAAGCAAAAGTAATCAAAAGGGCTAAAATTAATGGGATAAGAATCCCCAAGTTCGATCTCGGGAGGAATTGGTTCCTCCTTCTGCCCTTCATATTGTACGACCAACTCATCATTATAAGCATTCTTTTGGAAAAAGTCATGAGCTTGTGTCCAAGAGAGAAACATAATCCGTTGTTTTAAATAGCAAAATCATCATTAAGCTCAGAAATCTTATTGACTAAAACATCGCAAGGAACCCTCTTTTTTAAATTTTCGTTGTAAGCAACATGATCTAAAGACTGTAAACGCATTATATCCTCTTGATTAAAGATAATTCCCTCTATGGGAGGGCGACCACCATCTACTTTATAGTGAGCAAAAATTTCACTAGCTTCTTTCATAATAAATCTAAACTCATGAGCTAGAATTATAGTGGCGGCGCGCTTAACATAACAATGCTCAATATTAGAAAACTCTAGAAAAATCCTTTGTATGGATGGATGCATGTGAACAAATTGTCTTTCAAGTTCAACAAGAAGCAAAGATATAGCATACGCAAGGGTACTAGTTTTATGGAGGATAGATCCACCCATAGTGGGGAGTGCACCGGCACAAGTAAAGAAATCTTGAATAACCCCCTTTCCAATAATATTTCCGCTACCTATGCGAAATTTCTTAGCGTGCAAAATAGTAGTTTCTTCATGTGGAACAGAATTAGCAAAGGCATCAGAGTTTCCCCCATCGTTACTACTATCCTTTTCAATAATAACCTCCCCAGTTTCAGACATGGTGGCGGCGAACGAGCAAACGGAGAAGACGAATGGAAGATGGGCGAAGAAAAGGCGAATCTTTTCAAAAATCGTTTTAGAAGTGGGGGAGAGGAAAAGGAGAGGCGAATGGCGAATAATGTAATGCGAGGGATGAGAGTTTATGATGGGTACTTGGTATGTCTCGGCTTGGCGTAGATCTCCCCAACAACGGCGCCAGAAATTCTTCCTGCTACCTCTTGAGCTTGCGTTGGTTTTTCCCTTGAAGAGGAAAGGGTGATGCAGCAAAGTAGAGTAAGCATTTCCCTCGGTTTTGAGAAACAAGGTATCAATCCAGTAGGAGACAATGCGCAAGCCACCGAATACCTGCACAAACAAACACCAACTTGCACCCAACCCGATAAAGGGGCTGTCAATCCCTTCATTGTTATTTGCAACGTGAGATCTGATAGAGATGGATAAACGGTAAAGTAATACTTTTGGTATTTTTCGTTTATGGAATGAATAATAAAAGATTGCAAAGAAAGTAAATCAAAAACTAGAATTGTATATCGGAAACTTATATGATGGAAAATAGACCCGGGTGAGGGAGTCTTTTATTGGGGGGTCCTCGGGTGTCCAGGCTATTTGAATGGGCCGAACTGATGGTCCGTGATGAGTCTTGTATTGGGGGGGTCCTCGGGTGTCCAGGCTAGACATCTGGGGTTTAGCCATTATGATCTCGAGGTAGATCAACTCTTGTAGCCCCTATACTCGTCAAATACAATCAAGTAGGACGTAGGGTTTTACCTTCATTAAGAGGGCCCTAACCTGGGTAAACATTGTGTCCCACTTGTCCCTTGTTACCTTCGATCCTCAAACGCACAGTTCCGGACCCCCTACCCGAGATCAGCCTGTTTTGACACCGACATTGGTGCTTTGATTGAGAGTTCCACTGTGTCGTCGGCAGAAGGTTCGATGGCTCGTTTGATCATCGACAACGATGTTGTTTCCGGGGAAACTTTCCTCCCTGGTCAACTTTTCGTGTGTGGCGGCTTCGCTCTGCTTGCCAATTCAACAGGTCACCTTGATAGATCGACAGCTACGCTCCTGGTCACCAGATCAGGTTCAGAAGCCTTAATTATATCACTGATATCCAAGGAGACTTGACCATCAAAGGGTTCTCGGCCTCGACCGCCGCTCCTCATCTACATGAAGGAAGCCCGTCGGATCCACCACCAGGCTCCGTTCAAGGATCAACTATCATTCCTGACCTGGCCTTAGATCCAGAGCGGACCACCCAGTCCGGAGACGGGAGTATGAACCCCACCGGACCCTCTCCTACTACGGAGCTCCCTGCCGGAGACCCGGAGGTGACCATATTATCAGCAGCCCTGGAATCAAACAGGACTCTCCCTGTCATCGTGAAGCCGGACTCACCTCTGGATGTTAACTCCGAACTCTCGAGGTCTGCATCCATTGAGCATGGTCAAGCGGCGATTTCCAGACCCAGCTCCGCAGGCCCTCAGTCACCCGTCCAGCCTTCGCTCCTAGACGAGGCTCTGGACTTCATGTGATCTCTCGCCATGACAGAAATATCACTTGCGAACTACGCCTAGCCCGAACTAGAGGCCGAGAGCGGGGTATTTCATGTCCCACCCACCACCCACTTGGTAGCCACCGTCGAGGACCTAACCGACATGCTAGACTACGCCTCCGAAGACATCAATGCATGGACGACGATGCCAGAGCAGAATCAAGCCAAAACCCACCCATCACTGGGCGTCGGACGGCCACTTCTACTTACGACGTGTATATGGTGGTTACACCCGAAAAGAAAGACGACGATGGCACTCAAGATCCGATTAAGGACAAGCCCGTCGAGGCACCACCTAAGCATCGACATCAGCGACGCCGCTCACGATCTCGCCGAGAAAAGGATAGCAATACCGGCTCCGGAGATAACAACACTCCGGATGATGCCAAAGACCCCGAAGACCCCGTCGAGCCTACGTCCGAGCAGGATGAATGGGAGGAGGGACAAGTTAACCCTGACGAACTCGTTGATCATGAGGATTCGGAAGATAGTAATTATCTACCAGCCTCCAAGGAGGACGTTAGTCTCGGCAGCGAAGATTTCATCGTGCCAGAGGAACCCCTCGAACAAGAAGCTTCAAGCGACAACTTATCACCACTGCAAGGAGCCTGAAAAAGAAACAGCAACAGCTTCAAGCCGAATAGGATACACTCAACGATTGATAGACCAAGGTCCTGGCTGCCGAGGAATACGGCCTTGAGCGCCCAACAAAGAGCTACCCAAAGCATAGGCTACTACCACAGTTTGACGATGAGGCCCATGAGCCAATACCGTCAAGATATAATCATGTTGAGGAACCAGACCGACCACTACGTGGACGGGACAAAAGCGGTTACTTACGCCGAACACCAGCCCGCGCCACCTCGTTGTCAAGGCAAGGAGGTAGCGGCTCTGGACTATACCTACGACTTACGTCAGGACCTGGACAATAGAGCCGGTCAGACTAGATCAATCTACAGATCAATCTACCGATTAGACTAGATCCAACACGAGACGACGGCCATCAAGCTTGGCGCGATAAGCATAACCAAACTCGGGCCGAACACCGAACACGGATGTCATCCGAACTCCATTGTGACGTTTCCCGATACAGAGGCGCCGCACGCCCCTGGTGCTTTACCGATGAGGTAATGCAGTACCAATTTCCATTAGGGTTTAAACCCATAAACATCGAAGCATACGATGGAACGACAGATCCCGTTGTATGGATTGAGGATTTTCTTCTCCATATTCACATGGCTTGTGGTGACGATCTCCATGCCATTAAATACCTCGGCCTAAAGCTAAAAGGACCAGAACGACACTGGTTGAATAGCCTCCCAAAGAACTCCATTGGCAGCTGGGAAGACTTGGTGGATGCTTTTCGAGACAACTTCTAGGGTATTTATGTCCGGCCACCGACGCTGATGACCTTAGTCACATATTGCAGCAACCCGGAGAGTCAGCCCGCAAACTCTGGACTCGGTTCTTAAGTAAAAAGAACCAAATTGTCGACTTTCTGGACGCCGAATCCCTAGTGGCCTTTAAACATAGCGTTCGTGATGAATGGCTCACCCGACACCTCTATCAGGAAAAGCCGAAGACTATGGCAACTCTTAGTGCACTTATGACCCGCTTCTGCGCGGGCGGAGATAGCTGGTTGGCTCGTAGAAGCAACAGTACCAGCAACCCTGGCACCTCTGAAGCCAGGGATGGCAACGGAAGGCCATGACGTAACAAAAAGAAGCGTCGGAACAACAATGAAGAAACTGAAGATACGGTGGTCAACGCCGGATTTAGTGGCTCCAAACCAGGTCAGCGGAAGAAGATATTCAAAGGAAATAGAGACAGACCATCTAATTAGGATAAGATACTAGACAGGCCATGCCAGATTCATGGCACCCCCGACAAGCCTGCCAACCACTCCAAGAGAAACTGCTGGGTTTTTAAACAGGCCGGTAAGTTAAATACCAAACACAAGGGGAAAGGGCCTCAAAGCGAGGTCGATGATGAGCCCCATCCACCAAACACAGGGGGACAAAAGAAATCCCCCCCCCGAGGTGAAAATAGTGAACATGATATATGTCACCCATATCCCCAAGAGGGAGCGCAAGCGCGCACTAAGGGACGTCTACACCATAGAGCCTGTCGCCCCAAAATTCAACCCATGGTCGACTTGTCTGATCACCTTCTATCGCAGGGACCACCCAACTAGTATCCATTATGGAGGTTCGGCGGCCCTATTACTCGACCCAATCATTGATGGATACCATCTCACTTGAGTCCTTATGGACGGCGGCAAAGTCTTAACCTGATGTATGAAGACACTGTCCGTAAGATGGGTATTGACCCATCAAGAATCAAGCCCAATAACACTACCTTTAAAGGAGTGATTCCCGGCATAGAGGCCCACTGCACGGGCTCCTTAACATTGGCAATAGTCTTTGGTTCGCAGGATAACTTCCGAAGCGAAGACTTGATCTTCAACATTGTCCCTTTTCGCAGTGGTTATCACGGGCTGCTTGGACGAACTGCTTTTGCCGGTTTCAATGCAGTCCCGCACTATGCTTACTTAAAGCTGAAAATGCCCGGACCGCGCGGCATTAACAGTCAATGGAAATATGGAGCGATCCCTCCGTACTGAGGAGCACACCACGACCCTTGCAGCCGAAGTATAGAACGACCTCATCAAGCCGAACAATTCATCAGTCATCAAGACCCCTCACACTGCCAAGCGAGTCCGGTCCACTCCACAGAATGACAGCTCGGTGGATCCAGAGCGTGAATAGCAGTTTCGCCTCCGCCGATCGCCCCATAAAACCGTGGCATACTAACCACGCGTGCATAATTACACACTTAAAATACCTTGGGCAGCAAGGGAGGCACACTACGGAAAAGGTCTATAGTGCGGCTTGACCCTATTCGGACCTTAACCTTTTTCTCCTTCTTTCTTTTTTCGTCCTCTCTCGTACTATAGGTTAATTAAAAACCTACCTACCCTACGGTCGTGCAAGGGATCTTTTGAGCCCCCCCCTTTCGTATAGACGACCATCGACTTCTCCTCTCAAAGGATCCTTCACCAAGGAGAAATGGCGCAGACGTGCGGCAGGGCACCACTGGGATCTTCAAGACTACCTTTTTTTAGGCCCTGTATAAAGCTTCCCCTCGTGTACAAATTCTTACCATGTCAAATAGCCTTGATGTTCATGGCAATATCTGTAATAGCACATCTTGACGTATAAATCAAGGTATAAAGGAAATAGTTGATCGCCAACTTCTGTTTGGTATTGGTTTATTTTACCATCTGTATTCCCTCCTTGCTTCAGATTGCCACATATGCTTTGGTCTGGCCTAAATGCCGGGGGCTCTATCCGGCTATGCATATTTTCAAAAAGTACGAACACCTATAGGGTACTCTTCGGCATCCCGAATATTGCATTATATGCATCAACACCGAATCATGTCTTTGGTCTATAGTTGGGTTGCCCGGCTCCTGTTATTACCACCTTACGTTCCGCTAGTTCGGTTAAGGTAGTAAAGGGAGACTACTGCGATTGTGTTTCTTGTTCAGCCGATCAAATACCTCAGTAGAGAAAGCTGAAAACTGAATGTCTTGATATGGCGAGAGCTGGTCGGCGATTCGGCGACTTACTACAAATCATTAGTGATTTACTCCGTGTTATACGAAGGGCTGGTCATCGCCCAGTCATGCGACAAAGGCATCCTAGTTCGGATTGCTACATGCGCACCAGGGGCTAGTACTTAGCCCCACCGTCAAACTCTTATGGCTAAGTGAAAGTAATAAAGCCGCATTGTCTAATTGCTTGGTTCACTACGCGGAACCTCCTTTACGGACCAAGACGTTGGATAAAGTGTGATCACGCGCTATACCGAACACTCCCGTAGCATCTACGTGGGGGCTGAAGCCGACGACTGGCAAACTATCAGAATTAAAACGGCTGCACAGGAGGAAAATAACTCAAGATAAAGGCATAAATATATGACAAGCCTTGGTTCACAAAAAATGTTTTGACAGCCCGGATACATTTACTCAAAAATAACATCCTTTGAACATTGGCCCTCTACTATTCGGGCACCCGCTAGGACATCTTCAAAGTATATCTCTGGCTTACGGTGGTCCTTGCCTTCGGGCGGGCCTGCGGTCACCACATCGGTGGCCTTCATCTTTGACCAGTGCATTTTGACTCGGGCAAAGGCCATCCACGCACCCTCTATACACGCTAAGCGCTTTACAGCTTCGGCTCGAGGCAGCGCGTCGATGAGTCGCCTCACCAAGCCAAAGTAGCTGATAGGGATTGGTTCGGCTGGCCAAAGCTGAACTATGAGATCCTTCATGGCCAAGCCAGATACCCTATGCAGCTCCGTCAGCTGCTTCATCTGGTTGTTCAGAGGCGCCGGAGGGAACTGTGACCAGAACAGCTTCTCGGTCGAGTTCCCCTCCTGGGCTCGAAAAAACTGTGCGGCATCGGCAGCACTCCTCGGAAGATCCGCAAAGGCGTCTGGAGAACTCCACAGTTGAGTGAGCAAAGCATATCTTTGACCTCCAAATATACTCTAGAAGAGAAAGCGCTTACGAGCCGCTATCTGTTTAGCCTGCCAGATCTCTTAACGAGCTCTCCGGGACTCAATCCGCGCCTCCTTAGCCTCCCGGAGGGCTTTGGCGAGTTCGGTCGCTTGGGCCCAAGTCTTCCCCTCCAATGCCTTGCACTTGCCAATGGCGTCCTTTAGCTCTTGCTCCACTTCGGCCACCCTATCTTCGTGTTGGCGGTGGGCGGCCTGTTCGGTTTTTAGTTCTGTAGCCGCTTTGTCAGCGGCTGCCTTATTCGCCTTTGCCTATTCCTTGGCCTGGGCAAGGGCGCTCTTGAGGGTCTCGACCTCGGCCGCGCCAACTGCACTCATAATCACAATAGTGCATGAGTTAATCTCTGAATTTGCATATCACTTCAGATATATGATCAACCTCTTAAAAGTATACGCATACCTTGCGTCTCGTCGAATCACTTGTTGATGCGATCGATTTCATCATCCGCTACATTCAGTTTTTGATTGAGTTCGGAAACTTCAGCGGCCTGGGTGGTTGCCGCCAACAGGGAAGCCTATTATACAATAGAAAAGTACGTTACCTCTTTCGAATATTATGTGATCCTCTGTCCGGCTTTTTCAAAACCGGACAGAGTTTCAGGGGCTACTATCTATACACAGGTGTATTCCTTTATATGAAAAAGCGTCTAGACCATTACGTCGCATACCTTGAAGCCTATCAGTAGGCTAGTGAAGGATTCATTCAGCCTGCTCTTGGCGGACTAGACCTTTTCTACCACCACACCCATTAGGGTGCGGTGCTCCTCCACGATGGAAGTACATTGTAGTGCCTCCACTAGAGTATTCGGCGCCTCCGGAGTAGTGCAGTCCGCCGTCGGGGCTGATGCTCCCCCTGCTTCAAAGGGGGTTGCTCGCCCGGTTCCAGAGCCACATTGGTCGCCGGAATGATGTCCGGCTGGCGTCCGGATTGATCAGGCCCCCCGCCGTCGGTCGCCATGGGGATCGAGCCCCCCATGTCTTCGGCAGCCGAGGTATCACCCTCAGGCGCCTTCTCGACAGCCTCGCTCACCCTCCACGGCTAGGAGAGGTCCTTCGGGATGACACCTCGGTGTCATCCACGGTGATTGGCGAAGGGTCTCGCGATGGTGTCTCGCTCTCTGCCCGGGCGGCAAAGAACTCCCTTCAGAGAGCGAAGGGTTGGGAAGGTCACGAGCAGGGCTAAAAGACACACGGTGTAATATGTTATATTATGAAAACATAGAGGACCGAAGACATATAATAAACCCTTTGGTGCTTACGATTCGTCCAGGGGCTTCACCCTGGGGAAGTCTCTTGGTGAAAGTGAGTTAAGTTGACTAGAGGGGGGTGAATAGGCGATTTTTATGAATTTTCCACTGAGGAATTTCAGGGTGAGGAAATTCCTAAGCGAAGGACTACTTGCAGCGGAATAAGTACTCAGATGCATACATGACATAACATAAACATGGACATCATGATGAAATGAAAACAGACACAGAGTACAAGAGGCGTAAGCACAGGATAAAACAGGATGAAGACAAACAGACTGAAGAAGTTGAACTAAGGAAATTGAGAAACTCTTCAGTCAAAGTCTTCAAACAGATATGAACAAGCACACAACACAGTTATGAGAAAATGAAAGAGTTGAGGAAATAGAACCAGTAGGCTTGGTGAAGACAATGATTTGGTAGACCAGTTCCAACTGCTGTGACAGTTGTACGTCTGGTTGGAGCGGCTAGGTATTTAAATCCGAGGACACACAGTCTCGGACACACAGTCTCGGACACACAGTCCTCACTATATTCTCCTTCAGCTAAGGTCACACAGACCTTGCCCAATCACTCGTGGTAAGTCTTCAGGCGACTTCCAAACCTTCCCAAACTCGGTCACTCGATGATGCACAATTTCCTCTTGGATGCTCTAGACCATGACGCCTAACCATCTGGAAGATGCACAGTCCTCAAAGGTAACAAGCATCGGATCCACGCAGGATCAATCTCTTCAGTGATGCTCAATCACTTTGGGTTTGGAGGTGTTTGGGTTTGGGTTTTCCTCACTTGATGATTTTCTCTCAAAGTCCTTGGAGGATGGGATGCTCTCAAATGAAAAGTGTCAGTTTCTCTCGGAGCAGCCAACCAGCTAGTGGTTCTAGGGGGCAGCTATTTATAGCCTAGGGAGCAGCCCGACATGATAAGACATAAATGCCCTTCAATGATATGACCGTTAGGTGGAGAAGATATTTCGGGACAGCTGGCGCATAGCACAGCAACGGTCGGAAATTTTATCTATCAAATTCCTCAAGGCTATCATGTTCCTCACTTGCAGGCAATCCGCACTGGCGAATTCCTAACTCCGCAGTCAGAACAAATTCCTCAGAGACTAGAAGAACTTCGTCTCTGTCACTGAAGAAATCGACTGAACTGTATGAGATTTCCAATGGCTTCACTCGAAGGGATTGGTAGGTGTAGTATTTTGAGTTGAGCATCAGTTGGAAATTTTTCCTTAGTATTTCCTCGACCCCCTTTAACAGTACGGTGTTTCCTATGACTCAAGAAAGAGAAAATGAAACTACAAAAACAAAAGTCTTCAGGCTTCATGTTCCTCGCATGAAATTCAAGTCTTCAGGGTCACACTAATTTCTTCACTTTCAAAATATTCAGAAAGTCTTCAGAAATCCAAAGTCTTCAATCGAAGACATTCATTTTTAGGGGTCGACTTTCTCTGTAAATATCAAACTCCTCATAGACATATAGACCTGTGTACATGTGCATGTATCATGTCCATGCAGAGGCGAGATGCCTCTTTACATTTAAGTAAAGAAGTTTCCTCCGACAGGCTATCCTGTCGGTGCCTTTAGTTTGTTGCCATGGGGCTAGGCCTACCGGGCAAAAAACTACAAAAAGGGACCAGCCCCTCGTTGAACCTTCTGTGTCAAAGGCCACTGCGACCGCCTGGACCGAAGCATCGTTCGGGCCAAAGGATGGGAGCACCTATGTTCCGAAGGTGACGAGGTTTTCATATGCACAAGTTTTCACTTTACAGAACAGGTATGGATAAGAAGGAACTTATCTGTTTGGCTTGCCAGGGACCGCTATGTAGGCTCGTCTCCATTTCTTCTCTTCGAGGCCAAGTCCGCGGCAAGAACCCTGTAGCTTAGTGCAGATGAAAACAGAGCTACATATGATCTTATCTACATGATCATGCTATGCTCATGATATGGTTATGCATGCATGCAAGCTTCTTTGGGGCCCCAAGGGCTTCATTTATCTATCTGTTGCTCAGGGTCTGCGCCTGGCTTTGTACAAAGGCTTACATGCAACATCGGCAAGGCTTGTACAAAAGGGTGGCTGTCGGGCAGGGCCCGATAGCCGGGCCTTACGGGTAGAACTTACGGAGATGCTCAATGTTCCATGAGTTTTGCAACTCAATGCCATCTCTGGTCTCCAGACGGACTGCATCGGGTCTGGTGACTCGTACTACTTGGTAAGGGCCTTCCCACTTCGATGTCAACTTGTTTACACCCTTGGCGGACTGAACATGCCTAAGGACAAGGTTGCCTTCCTCAAAGCTCCTGGCATGAACCTTGCGGCTGTGATAGCGACGCAGGGCTTGCTGGTAGCATGCAACACACGTAGCAGCCCGGAGACAGTTCTCCTCAAGTAGCACAGTGTGGTCACGCCAGTGCTGTTCTTGCGCTACTTCATCGTAGGCAAGTACTCGAGGTGATCCGTATATGAGTTTCATGGGGATCACTGCTTCTGCCCCATAGACTAGGGAGAAGGGAGTCTGGCCGGTAGGTCAATTTGGTGACGTACGGAGGGACCAAAGAACCACCGGCAGCTCGTCGATCCATCGCCTGCCACACTTCTGCAGCCTATCAAATGTTCTTGTCTTGAGTCCTCGCAGTCGCAGCACTTCAGTGTTCTCCCTCTCAATTCCGTTGCTTCTGGGATGGGCAACAGAGGCAAACGAGACTTTGCTTCCGAGGGCTTGAACGTATTGCATGAAGGCATGGCTTGTGAATTGTGTGCCATTCTCAGTGATGATTCTGGTGGGTACGTTGAAGTGGCACACCAATCCTTTCAAGAACTTGATAGCTCACTGTGCGGTCACCTTCCTCACGGGCTCCACTTTTGGCCACTTTGTAAACTTGTTGATTGCAATGTACAAGAATTCAAAGCCACCGGTAGCACGGGGGAAGGGGCCCAAGATGTTGAGCCCCCAGACCATTAATGGCCATGACAAAGGGATTGTTTGGAGAGCTTGAGCAGGCTGATGGATATTCTGGGAGTGGAACCGGCAGGCTTCGCACTTGGTGACTAGCTCAATTGCATCTTGGAGGGCCGTGGGCCAGTAGAAACCTTGCCAGAAGGCTTTTCCAACCAGGGCCCTTGATCCAATATGGGAGCCACACATACCCTTGTGTATCTCTGCCAACAGTTACTTTCCTTCTTCCCGTCAAATGCACTTCAATTGCACACCATTGGCCTTCTTCTGTATAGTGTGTCGTCAATGAAGTGATACACACTAGCCCTGCGGTCTACTCTTTCAACTTCTTCCTCTTTGAGAAGTTCTCTTGTTTGGAGGAAATGGACTATGTGCCGCGCCCATGTTGGAGCCTGAGGCTCGGCAACAAGGACTAGTGGCACCTCCTCGTTGATGGGAGCGCATGCCTCAACCGCAAAGACTGGTAGTTTGGCAGGAGGGTGCAGCTCACCGATCGAAGGGCAGTTGTTCCCGCCAAGCTCTCTACCGGGGGCTTCGGGAAGCTCTGCCGGGAGAGGCTTGCCGGAGTCCAGTTTCCTCCTCTTTCGGGCCATTGTTGCTGGGGATACAGAGGGTTGAGTCAGATGGAGAACAAAAGTCCCTAGTTCCATAGGGAGTTTTTGCACAGCGCACTTTGACAGATGATCAGCAATGCTAGTTTCCGCACTTGGCATGTGCTCTGTTTGTTATCCATCAAAGTGATCCTCCAACTTTCTCACTTCCTCTACGTATGCCTCCATCAATGGGCTTTGATCATCCTTGTTTACTTGCCTCACCACAAATTGCGAATCTCCACGAACGACAAACTTCTTGATTCCCAGTTCTGTGGAGATCCGGAGCCCGACAAGGAGTCCTTCATACTCTGTAGTATTGTTGGTAGCCTTCTCCCGAGGGAAATGCATTTGAACCACACACTTGAGGTGCTCCCTAGTGGGAGCAACAAAAGCACGCCAGCTTCTGCACCTTACAGGGAGAAGGCACCATCAAAGTACATGACCCATTCTTGGGGCACTTCCTTGCTGGGGATGACTGTCTCAAGCACTTCTTCGTCAGGGGTAGGTGTCCACTCCGCTAGTGCTCTGCTTTGAATAGTTGACGTGCTCTCAAACTTCAAACCAAAGCTGGATAACTCCAATGCCCATTCCACTATTATGCTAGTGGCCTCGGGGTTCCTCAGTATCCATTGCAAGGGGAAGCGGGTGACTACCGTGATCTCGTGGGCTTGGAAGTAGTGGCGTAGTTTATTTGAGGCCATGATGAGGCCAGAAATCAAATTTTGCACGCAGCGTACCTCGACCTAGCCCCCTGCAATAGGGTGCTGACGAAGTACACTGGCCGCTGCACCACCTCCTTCATTGCCGTGACCTTGGAACTGTCTTTGTTGCCCCACTCCTCCTTGTTTGGATTTGCATCTTCAAAGTTCTAGTTATCGACTAGAGGGGGCGGTGAATAGGCGATTTTTTATGGAAGTCTTCAAAACACGTGGTCTTTGAAGGCAAACAATCAAATAGAACCTATATGATATGTAGTGGAAGATAAACTACTCTAGACAGACCATAGTCAAGTAAGCCTAGTAATGAAAGCACGAGGACTAAAAGCAGCTAGGTAGTACAGATTAGAATGGAAGACGGAATGAAGCCAAACATGTGATAGTCTTCGCACAGTGAAGTCAAACAGATCACGCAAGCAAGCAATGACTTCACGAAGACAAACTGAAATGTAAACTAGGTGGGGGATAGAAATAGTAGCTTGGTGAAGACAAGGATTTGGTAGACCAGTTCCAGTTTCTGTGACAACTGTACGTCTGGTTAGAGAGGCTGAGATTGAACTCAGAAGACCACGTCTTCACCTTATTCCCCTCGAGCTAAGGATACCCAGTCCTCGCCCAATCACTCCGGTAAGTATTCAAGCTAGACTTCCAAACCTTCACAAACTTCGTTCACTGGCGATCCACAATGACTCTTGGATCCTTAGAACGTGATGCCTAACCGGCTAGGGGATACACAGTCCTCAAGTGTAACAAGTCTTCAGGTCACGCGGATAGAAAGACTTCAGTGATGCCTAACACTCTTTGGTTCTAGGTGTTTTGGGCTTTGTCCTCGCAAGGATCTCTCAAAGGCTTCAAGGTGGGTTGCTCTCAAACGACAAAAGCCGTGCACTAATTCTGAGCAGCCACCAAATTATGGTGTAGGGGGTGGGCTATTTATAGCCAGGAGGCAACCCGGCATGATATGTTCAAAATGACCCTGGGTCACTAAGGAACCGACACGTGTCCAACGGTCGGATTTCAAACACACACGGCAGCTTGGCTTGGGCTACAAGCAAAGCCTGTCGGATTTCGGGTTCCGGCAAAACCCTGGAGGTTCGAACACTGGGGTGCGCATGAAGATTTCCCCCAACCGAATCACGCCCTCACCCTCACCGCGATCTCGAAACCTGGCTCGACAAACTCACAACACAAGAGACACAACGTTTATACTAGTTCTAGCCACCGTTGTGGTGTAATACCCTAGTCCAGTGTGGTGGTGGTGGATTGCCTCTTGGGCTGAGGATGAACAGTACAAGGGGAAGAACAACCTCCTGAGGAGAGGTGTTCTTGTGCTTGGTGGTGTGGGGATGATCTCAATCAGTTCTAGCTGAGTTGCCTCCTACTGTGGTGGCTAGTCCTATTTATAGAGGCCCTGGTCCTCTCCCCAAATATTGAGCGGGAAGGGAGCCAACAACGGCCAATTTGAAAGGGGGCAGCTAGTAAAAGCTATCCTGACAAAAGGTGGTCTTCGCCTTCCAAAGGCTCTGGTGGTGATGCCGTCTTGGGCTCCACGGTGACCTCCGTCCCGGCGTCCTGCTGGTCTTTGTCTTCTTGCACCGATATGGAAACCTTTGCCCGATGCCTCGGTACTCATCGCCTGCGCTTGCCTCCTTAGCACCAAAGAGGAAGCGAGGAAACTGTGCACGCTGGCGCCCGCCTGGCCTTGGTCGTCACGGCTGACATCGTAGGAATCTCGCGAGGTTC
Source organism: Triticum aestivum (assembly GCF_018294505.1). NCBI lineage: Eukaryota > Viridiplantae > Streptophyta > Magnoliopsida > Poales > Poaceae > Triticum > Triticum aestivum. The sequence goes on from NC_057802.1 coordinate 222,761,652, forward strand.
ACCTTGCCTTGACCTCTCCGCCCCTTGCGAGCCAGCCTAGTGAGGCTGCTCCCGAGGAGGTCTTGTGTCGTCCACCTCGCGAGGCTTGGCCCCTCGCGAGGGTCTTGAATGCTTGTTGGTGAAGACGGGTCGTACTGGGCCGCGAGTGAAGCCACACCGTGGGCCGCAGGCAGGCAAGTCTGGGGACCCCCATTCCCAGAACACCGACAGTAGCCCCCGGGCCCAAGGCGCGCTTGGACTTGGCTTCGAGGCGAAGCCAAAGGGCAAGTGCGGAGCGCCGCGGTCCCCAACAGCCAACGGCCTTGGTCGACGCGTGGCGATTGATTGGACGTGGGCGTCTCCGCTTCCCCACGCTGCCTCGGCAACTGCCCGTCTGACAAAAGGCAGGCGCGGGCTATGCTTGCCTTTATTGCTTTCTTCCGCCTTGCCCCAGATCCCCTTTCTCGCCCCTCGCTATAAAAATCTCCAGATCTGCTTCCATCCCCTTCCGCATCAGCGGCCAATGGCGCCCCGGAAGGTCAAGGTTTCTTCGCAGCCCGCCTGGTACGAGCCGGCTCTAGATGCGCCCAATGTCTCAGAGAAGAACCTCGCCGCCACACGCCTACTGACTGCCGGAGCCCGAGGGAAGCACTTTCTTTCGCTTCTTCATGAGCAGCATCGTCGTGGGGCTGGTTACCCCCTTCTCTGACTTATTTTATGAGGTCCTTGGCCATTACGGGCTGCTGGCGCTGCATCTTCATCCCAACTCTGTCCTTCTCTTGTCAATCTTTGCCTTCTACTGCGAGGCATATCTTGGCGTGATGCCATCCGTGGCTCTATTTGGCCAGTTCTTGTTCCTCCGCATCAACGAGGGTCGTACCTCCGGGTGCGCCAACTTCATTGCGGCCGACAAGGCCAACTCGATCTCGAAGGCTAGGAGGAAGGCCAACGGCTTCTGGAGCGAGTGGGTCATGATGGACGCCAAGTGCATCCACCCATGCTTGGTGCTGCCAACGGAGATGCCCCAGTCCGACGCGGGGTGGTCTATTGCGAAGCTCACTGATGACCGGGCGACGTCGGTGCTGGAGAAGATGAACGTCGACCTGAAGCCGGGCAACGCGAAGGCGGCAAAGGTTATAGGGGCGATGCCCCTGAGGGAATTCCTGATGCTGCGCGTGGCCCTGTTTCAGGTGCGTACACGCCCCTTATGGAGGCTTGGGGTGAGGAGGACAAGCTTCGCCTAAGCTAGGAGGCCTTGCCTGACGAAGAGCTGGTCGCGGCTCCCGCCTCCTGGTCGGAGACGACCAAGAATACCCGCCGAGTGCCTTCGTCCCCTTGTTCCGCCGCAAGGACGGGGCGCAAGTTGTGGCCGCCATGCCAACCTTTGATGGGCGCGGGCTGGTGCCGTCAGTGCCTCCTGCTGTCCTGGCTGTGACGGCGCCAGTGGACTTCTCCTCTGCCGACTCTCGCTAGGATGAGGAAGAGGAGGACGACGAGGAGCATGACTCAGAGGCGACCCCCGAGGGGATGGGGGAGACTTCCCCCTTGCTCAAGGCTGACATCCTCCGCACCCTCCCTGACGACGACGAGTCCAATGCCCTCCAGAGGGGAGAGCCACCTGCGATCTCGACGAGGGGCAGGTCGGCTCTGATCTCCCGAAGTGCTGCTCCTGCTCCGACGCCGCCTAAGGCTGCTTCTGGCCCGTCTGATGCTCCTTCCTCTGCCCCTGGAGCCCGTGCGCCCACGCTCCAGGCTGGGACGCTCTCGGGCTTCGAGCTTAGCAAGAGAAGGGTGGACTACACCGCGGTGGACCAGTAAGTGCTCTTGCCTTGTTTCATTCTTGGTTCTGCTGCTTGACCTTGACGCTTCTCCGCTGTGCGATTAGGCCGATGCCTGCGGCGAAGAAGAGGAAGGAGGAAGCAGTGTGTAACGCCCACGATGCGGCTATATCTCCCACGTGTCGAGGCACGACTTAGAGGCATAACCGCATAGTGGTTTTGTCGCAAGAAGGGTCATCTTCACACAATCCCATGTAATGAACAAGAATGGGATAAAGAGTTGGCTTACAATCGCCACTTCACACAATACATAAATAAATATCATACATCATCCAAAATACAGTCATATATATAGACCGACTACGGTCAAAATCCAGATGAAAATAAGACAACCCCAAATGCTAGATCCCCGATCGTCCCAACTGGGCTCCACTACTGATCATCGGGAAAAGACACATAGTAACGACCACGTTCCTCGTCGAACTCCCACTTGAGATCGACGCCATCATCTGCACTGGCATCATCGGCACCTGCAACTGTTTTGGTAGAATCTGTGAGTCACGAGGACTCAGCAATCTCACACCCGCGAGATCAAGACTATTTAAGCTTGTAGGAAAGGATGGCGCAAAGAGGTGGAGCTGCAGCGGCAAAATCATATATGGTGGCTAACTAGCGCAAATGAGAGCGAGAAGAGAAGCAACGGAACGGACGTCATCTAGCAATGACCAAGAAGTGATCCTGAACACCTACTTACGTCATACATAACTCAGACCGTGTTCACTTCCCGTACTCCGACGAGAAGAGACCATCACGGCTACACACGCAGTTGATGTATTTTAATGGGGTCAAGTGACAAGTTCTCTACAACCGGACATTAACAAATTCCCATCTGCCTCATAACCGCGGGCACGGCTTTCGAAAGATAATACCCTGCAGGGGTGTCCCAACTTAGCCCAACATAAGCTCTCATGGTCAACGAAGGATAAACCTTCTCCCGAAAAGACCCGATCAGTCTCGGAATCCCGGTTTACAAGACATCTCGACAATGGTAAAACAAGACCAGCAAAGCCGCCCGAATGTGCCGACAAATCCCGATAGAAGCTGCACATATCTTGTTCTCAGGGCACACCGGATTGTCCAAGCTTCCGATAGGCCAGCCCAGAGTTGCCCCTGGTGGCCACCGGCGACTGACAGTTTGGACCAATACTCAGAGGAGCACTGGCCCGGGGGTTTAAAATAAAGATGACCCTCGGGCTCGCGAAAACCCGGGGAAAAAGGCTTAGGCGGCAAATGGTAAAACCAAAGTTGGGCCTTGCTGGAGGAGTTTTATTCAAGGCGAACTGTCAAGGGGGTCCCATAAATCACCCTACCGTGTAAGGAACGCAAACTCAAGGAACATAATCCCGGTATAACAGTAACTAGGGCGGCAAGAGTGGAACAAAACACCAGGCATAAGGCCGAGCCTTCCACCCTTTACCAAAATGTATATATAGATGCATTAATTAAATAAGAGATATTGTGATATCCCAACATATCCATGTTCCGACATGGAACAAACTTCAACTTCACCTGCAACTAGCAACGCTATAAGAGGGGCTGAGCAAAAAGCGGTAACTTAGCCAAACAACGGTTTGCTAGGAAAAGATGGTTAGGGGCTGACATGGCTAAAAGGGGAGACATGATATAGCAAGTGATAGGTAGCGGAGCATGGCAATAGAGCGAACAACTAACAAAGCAAAGATAGAAGTGATTTCGAGGGGTGGTCATCTTTCCTGCAAGATTCTCAGAGTTGTCGAAAGCTTGATCCTCGTAAGCGTACTCGACAGGTTCCTCATTCACGAACTCGTCTCTCGGCTCTACCCAAGACAAGAACACAAACAAACGGAACCACAATCAACAACGAGAAATGCGCAAACAACATGATGCAAAACATGTATGATATGCAAGATATGATAAGCGATGCATATGCGTGCTCCGGAAGGAAAATGATGAACATGGCAGTAACTTGGCAAACCAAGCATGCCACTGGAAAGATGAGATGATTTTGGTCGAAATCGATATAAAGATCACCGGAAACGGATGCACGGTTTGCAAATGGCAAGCAAAACAAGAATGACACGAATCTGCGATAAACAGCAAGATAGCAGTTAAAATGCAACAAGAAACAATGCTACAGCACCCCAACATAGCAAAAAAGTATATGGCAGTAACCTACAGGATATGCTTGACAAAAGACGAACACTGAGCTACGGCTAGATCGCAACATATCAAGCTCAAACAAGCATGGCAAAAGTGCAAAAGATTACAGGTTCACAGACTTGGAGAAAAACTGGACATGGCAGAAAATAGCATCAGGTAGCAAAGTTCAGAGCACGAAATCAACATGCTACAGGAACTTAAAATAGCAAAACAAGGCATGGTAGTGTTCTACTAAAAGCACATGACAAAAGTACCTTACTGACCATAAGCCAAAAGTACCAGAAGATATGATGGCAAGCATGTAAACATAGCAAGTTTCGTTATCAGGTTTCAGACTTGGCAGAAAACAGAGCATGGCAGAAATATTAATATGTAGGCCTCTTTGTGAGCTTGATGCACTCACTACAGAGCAATGCACTACAAACCAAGCACACCAACAGCAAGATGGCTTGTTTATGAAGCTAACCATGGCAAGAAAAATAGCATAGTATATACGGATCGACTACAATAAGCTTAGCAAAAATTGCATATCATGTTAAGAATCTGCCAGAAATATTTTATAGCAAAAGTAGAGCAAGATTGAGTTATGCGATGGCACTCCATATTTGCAAACAATTGCAGGAATGGATCAATTACAACTATATCTACAAAACATCCTTACTGAACATCTCCAAAATATGCATGGATCTCTCTGTAGCATCAAGTTTACATGGCAACAAAATTACAGCAGACAAGGACTTCGAGAAATCACTAACTCCCTGAAATCAGAAATATTACGGGGCCTACTTTGCATGCTTGTGCTAGTCACCATAGAGATCATAAAAATACATGGCATACACCCTTGGAAAGATGGCATGGCATACTTCAAAACACATGTAGAGCTCATGCTCAAAAGATGCACAGATTAAAATATACAAAAATGACAAATCTCCAAGTTCTGATAAGAACCAGAGAATACCAGCAACTAGCCCTCTTCCAACAGGGACTTGGGCATCAAGATGACCTCTAATGAACATAGTGCAATTGAACAAAATGAAGAGCATCGCGACGGGCGGCGGGGAGGCCGCGGCGGTGCGGGCGAGCGCGGCGGCGGCG
>NC_057802.1:222767080-222776787 GCF_018294505.1 Triticum aestivum
CGACAGGTGGCGGCTCGCGAGTGGCGGGACGCGGCGGCGGAGATGTCCGGCGGACGCCGGACACGTCCGGTGGCGGCGGAGGAGGGAGCTAGGGTTTGATCTGAGATTCGTTTTCGGGGGAGATGCAAATAAATAGGTAGAGGGAGCTAGGAGACTCCAATTGAGGTGCGGTTTTCGCCCACACGATCGTGATCGAACGACCTAGAGAATGGAAGAGAGTTTGGTGGGTTTTGGGCTGGTTTTAGAGGGGGGTTTTTCTGGACACACAAATGGACATTGCGGATGCCCGGTTAACCGTTGGAGTACCAAACGACCTCCGAATGGAACGAAACTTGACGGGTAGTCTCCGGGTGGTATACTAGGGCCACTTGACAAGCCTCGGTCCATTCCGAGAAAGTTTGACACACGCACACGAAAGAAAACAAGAGGGGTGCACCGGAGGAGATAGGAGCGCCGGATTGGAAAACGGACAACGGGGAAAATGCTCAGATGCATGAGACGAACACGTATGCAAATGCAATGCACATGATGACATGATATGAAAATGCATGGCATGACAAAAATACAAAACGAAAGACAGAAGCCGACAACGGAGGGAAAATCATAACACATAGCCAGAAATGGCAATAGTCGGAGTTACAAATATGGCAAGTTACATGCGGGGTGTTGCAACACTCCACCACTACGAGAGGATCTCTTCCCGAGATCTAGGACTGAAAGAACTCCGGATATTCGGAACGGAGATGGTCCTCGCGTTCCCAGGTGGCTTCCCGGTTGGAATGTTGCGACCACTTCACTTTCAGGAATTTGATTGACTTGTTGCGAGTCTTGCGCTCAGTTTCTTCAAGAATTGCAACTGGGTGCTCATGATAAGACAAATCTTCTTGGAGGTCAATCTCTTCGATGTCGATAGTGCGCTCAGGCGTCTTGAAGCACTTGCGAAGCTGTGACACGTGGAACACATCGTGCACGTTCGCGAAGTTGGAAGGAAGCTCAAGTTGATAGGCGAGGTCGCCTCTTTTGCCAATGATCTTGAAAGGACCCACGTATCTAGGGGCAAGCTTCCCTTTGATACCGAAGCGACGAGTGCCTTTCACTTGAGAGACGCGGAGGTAGACATGGTCTCCGATCTCGAAAGCCAAAACACGATGCTTACTATCATAGTAACTCTTCTGGCGCGATTGCGTGGCTTTGAGATTATCACGGATGACTTTACACATTTCTTCAGCTTCAGTGATTAAGTCATTGCCAAGAAGTTGGCGTTCACCAGTCTCTGACCAATTGAGAGGAGTACGGCACTTTCTGCCATAGAGAATCTCGAATGGGGCCTTGCCCGAACTCGCTTGGAAGCTGTTGTTGTAGGAGAATTCAGCATATGGAAGACAATCTTCCCATTTCATGCCAAAGGAAATGACACAAGCCCTGAGCATATCTTCAAGAATTTGATTGACTCGCTCGACTTGGCCACTAGTTTGAGGATGGAAAGCTGTGCTGAAGCGAATGTTAGTGCCCGTGGCCTTCTGGAAGGAGTCCCAGAACTTAGAGGTGAAGATGCTTCCACGATCAGAAGAAATCAATTGTGGAATGCCGTGCAAAGAGACAATACTGGAGGTGTAAAGCTCTGCCAGCTGAGCTGCTGTGATAGATTCTTTGATTGGAAGGAAATGAGCCACTTTAGAAAGCTTGTCAATGACAACAAAGATAGCATCATTTCCGCGCTTGGACTTGGGAAAACCAGTCACGAAGTCCATTTCGATATGATCAAACTTCCATTCTGGGATAGCAAGAGGTTGGAGGAGACCAGTTGGTCGTTGATGTTCTGCTTTCACTCTTCGACAGACATCACATTCATTCACGAATTGAGCAATTTCTCGCTTCATTCGAGTCCACCAATACGACTGCTTGAGGTCATGATACATCTTCGTACTTCCAGGATGAATGGAAAGGAGAGAATTGTGCGCCTCGTTCATTATGACTTTCCTTAGATCACCTTTAGGAACCACAATCCGGTCCTGGAAGAATAAAGTGTCTCTGTCATCAATGCGATAGCACTTGTATTTGGGAAGACCCTTGTCGATACCACGTTTCACCTTCTTCACCATGGCATCAAGGAGTTGTGCCTCACGAATTTGATCTTCCAAAGTAGGAGATACCATGAGGTTGGCAAGAAAGCCTTGAGGAACAACTTGGAGATTCAGCTTGCGGAAAGCTTCACAAAGATCCGGTTGGAAAGGCTTGAGAATTAAGCTGTTGCAATAAGCCTTCCTGCTTAAGGCATCTGCAATGACATTTGTTTGCCTGGAGTATATTCGATACTCGGATTGTACTCTTGAATCATTTCTACCCATCGAGTCTGCCTGAGGTTGAGGTTGGGCTGAGTGAAGATGTACTTGAGACTCTTGTGATCAGTGAAAATGTCCACTTGTCTTCCCAACAAGAGATGTCTCCACGTTATTAATGCATGGACAACTGTCGCCAACTCAAGATCGTGAGTGGGGTAGTTCTTCTCGTTGGGCTTCAACTGACGAGAGGTATAGGCCACAATTTTCTTCTCTTGCATTAATACAACACCGAGACCTTGGAGAGAAGCATCATAGAAAACTTCATACGGCTTGGATTCATCAGGAGGAGTCAAGACAGGAGTTGTGACTAGTTTCTCTTTGAGAGTGTTGAAAGCAACGTCACACTTAGGAGACCAGACATATTTCACATGCTTCTGTAGGAGGTTGGAAAGAGGCTTTGCAATCTTGGAGAAATTCTCAACGAATCTTCGGCAATAGCTTGCAAGACCCAGAAAACTGCGAAGCTGCTTGACATTTTGAGGAGGTTCCCAATTCTCAACTGCGGACACCTTCTCGGGGTTAACAGCGATGCCGTTGGCAGAGATGATGTGACCAAGGAAAAGAACTTCATCGAGCCAAAACTCACATTTAGAGAACTTCGCATAGAATTGATACTCTCTGAGCTTGTCGAGCACCAATCGCAAATGTTTGGCATGATCCTGCTTGTTCTTGGAGAAGACCAAGATATCATCGAGATACACCAGAACGAATTCATTGGTATAGGGGTTGAAGATGAAATTCATCATCCGAGAGAACACTGGAGGAGCATTGACAAGGCCGAAAGACACGACAGTATATTCATAAGAACCAAAGCTTGTTCTGAATGCTGTCTTGGGAATATCTTCTTCACGAATGCGAATCTGATGATAACCCATACGAAGGTCAAGCTTCGAGAATACTTTAGCCCCTTTGAGTTGCTCAAATAGCTCATTGATGTTGGCAAGTGGATACTTGTTCTTGATTGTCTTCTTGTTCAATGGACGGTAGTCGACACAAAGTCGGTCCGTGCCATCCTTCTTCTTGACAAAAAGAACACCACAACCCCATGGAGAAGAACTCGGTCTGATCAAACCCAGACGCTCTTGTTCATCGAGCTGTTTCTTCAATTCCTTCAGCTCATTGGGTCCAAACTTGTATGCACGCTTGCAAACGGGTTCAGTGCCAGGCTCTAGTTCGATAACAAACTCAACGGGCCGATAAGGAGGCATACCCGGAAGCTCTTCTGGAAAGACATCTTGATACCCGCAAACCACTGGAATTTGAGAGATGGCATTCAATTCGCCCTTCTCATTGAGAGAGAAAAAGCGAATGGTTTCATCACGAGCAGCATAAATAATCACATCCTCAGACGAGTGTGTCAATTGAATTTCCCTGGCAGCACAATCAAGTTGAGCCTTGTGCTTAGAAAGCCAGTCCATCCCGAGAATAAGATCAATATCCGAGTCACCAAGAACAATTGGAGAAGACTGAAATTTATAGTCGCCCATCTTGATGGTAACATTCAGAACCATGGAACTTGCATTCATGCATTTGCCCAGAGAGACAACTGCTAACGGCCTAGGCAATCCTTGGAAATGCAATTCATGCTTGGATGCAAAAGGTCTTGATATGAAAGAAAGCGATGCACCAGTATCAAAAAGAACTTTTGCGGGAATATCATTAACAGGAAGATTACCCATTATCACATCAGTAGACTCCTCCGCTTGAGCTGCATTCATCATGTTCACCTTTGCAAACTTTGGATTATGCTTGACCACTGCATTGCTGGAAGATCTCACAGGAGGAGGAGGCGGAAGGCGCCTTTGGTTGAAGCACTTGTTAGCATAGTGACCTTTCTGCTGACACTTGTTGCAAGTAACCTCCGAGAGTGGACGGTGATAAGGAGCATTCGACTTTGGAGCTTGATTCTGAGACTTGTTCTGATAGCCAGGGTTGGAAGAGTGGGAAGATCCATGGCCACCTTTGTTCTTCTGCTGGTAAGGCTGACGAAACGGAGGAGGAGGAGGCAACCAGAACTTCTGTTGCTTAGCTGCCACAAGTGAGGAAGAAGAAGACTGAACTGCGTCCCTGACTCTCTTCTTAGAAGCCTCACACTTGAGCTGAGCAGCCTCTTGCTTCAGAGCCATGTTATAGAATTGATCAAACTGGGTAGGCTCAACAAGAACGAGAGCTAACTGCAGATCCTCTCTAAGGCCACCTCTGAAGTGATAGATGATGCTCTTTTCATCAGGAACGTCTTGTTTAGCGAAGCGAGCAAGTTTCTGAAATTGGATGTTGAATTGATACACAGACATGTTGCCTTGCTTGAGATTGTGGAACTCCTCACGCTTGCTCTCAACAACACTTTGTGGAATGTGGTGCGCTTTGAAGTCCCGACAGAAGTCAGTCCAAGTGATCACACAACCTCCTCTGGAATCTTTGTATTGTTGATACCAATCTGCAGCTTGGTCCTTGAGCTGAAAAGAAGCGAACTTGACAAAGTCCTCAGGCATGACATTGCTACATTCAAAATGCTTGTTGATGTCCACGAGCCAATCATCGGCATCTGTGGCCTGGGCACAGTAGCTGAAAGACTTGGGCTGATTTGCGAGGAACTGGTTGAGGGTAGTGAAGTGAGGCTGATTGTTGCCGTGGCCTTGATTTCCTTGATTGCCTTGCCCTTGGGTGCGTTCTTGCAAGAGTTGCAAAATCATCTGAGCATTGGCGTTGGTGGCTGCCATGATAGCTTGCCATGCCTCCGGAGGTGGAGGTGGTGGCGGAGGGTTCGCCTAACTCCCTTCATTGCGTTCCGGATTCTGACGCGTTGGCGGAGCCATCCTGAAGAGGGTGACATCCGTTAGCATCTTGAAAGACAAATAGTCAAGTTGAATCAACGAATAGAAATTGCAACATATAGTCTTCACAATAAACATTCGAACGAGGATGAGCGAATGAATTCCATAGTAAATCATCACACTTCCATTAAGTTGAGAAGCCACTTAGAAAAAAGGTATGGAATCAACATTTGACTCCGAAGCAACTCGAATACCACAATTCAAAACTAAACAAAGTATTGGCTTGCAGAATAAGCCGGAACAAACATATGATAGAGATTTCGTCTGAAGTTTTCGTGGTGGGGCCCACATGGGCTCGATCGTACAGCACCATCATGTACAAGGCAGTGCACATGACATACGAAGCGTCCCCGAGTCGGCATAGCCAAGGACTCTTTAAGACACTACGAAACCACTGTAAAACCAACCGTGGAAAGGCGGACCACTAGACGTCGAACCCCAATCTCATATCATGCGTCTGTCGGAAAGATATCCTAGGAGCTACTTGAATTCCCACTTATAAACTCCCGAAACTTTCTGGTTATGCAATCTGGTGTAGGGGATACAGGGGACACAAAATATATCACCCAAACTAGCAATCCCTAGATCCAGCTGTATCCATCCGTCAACACATAACCAAGAAACCTTCGGAAATTGTTTACCTCAACCTTCGAAAAACATCCGTTATACAAGTTATGGCAATACTCCTGAACTCCCGCCCCAGTACTGGGTGGCGTCGAGGTGATCTCACCAACAACTACATACAAGAGATTTCGATGTCGGCAAAACTCAGGTATTCCAGAACTGCAACGATAAAATTGTGACGACAACACCTCGGAGCTCAACTCCCCGGGACACTGCCACAACCCCTAAATGTCAGGAGGTACCAAGAACAATGTTCTCGTCACAAAACCATCGGAACGATTCCAAGATACCCGCGTGATCCTAATTTTTTTTAGTGAAATTGAGGAGAGAATAGTCAAAACTTCTACGTCAGGAGACCTCACCAGAGCGACGAAGGGACTGAGGAGTAAAAAGAATCCTACTCTCCAATATATATAATCCTAAGACTCAAAACATTTTGTTCTAGACTCAACAACGCCAGCGATTCGATCAAGCAGGGGGCTCCTAAGTCGGGGATGGCTCTGATTACCAACTTGTAACGCCCACGATGCGGCTATATCTCCCACGTGTCGAGGCACGACTTACAGGCATAACCGCATAGTGGTTTTGTCGCAAGAAGGGTCATCTTCACACAATCCCATGTAATGAACAAGAATGGGATAAAGAGTTGGCTTACAATCGCCACTTCACACAATACATAAATAAATATCATACATCATCCAAAATACAATCATATATATAGACCGACTACGGTCAAAATCCAGATGAAAATAAGACAACCCCAAATGCTAGATCCCCGATCGTCCCAACTGGCTCCACTACTGATCATCAGGAAAAGACACATAGTAACGACCACGTTCCTCGTCGAACTCCCACTTGAGATCGACGCCATCATCTGCACTGGCATCGTCGGCACCTGCAACTGTTTTGGTAGAATCTGTGAGTCACGAGGACTCAGCAATCTCACACCCGCGAGATCAAGACTATTTAAGCTTGTAGGAAATGATGGCGCAAAGAGGTGGAGCTGCAGCGGCAAAATCATATATGGTGGCTAACTAGCGCAAATGAGAGCGAGAAGAGAAGCAACGGAACAGACGTCATCTAGCAATGACCAAGAAGTGATCCTGAACACCTACTTACGTCATACATAACTCAGACCGTGTTCACTTCCCGGACTCCGCCGAGAAGAGACCATCACGGCTACACACGCAGTTGATGTATTTTAATGGGGTCAAGTGACAAGTTCTCTACAACCGAACATTAACAAATTCCCATCTGCCTCATAACCGCGGGCACGACTTTTGAAAGATAATACCCTGCAGGGGTGTCCCAACTTAGCCCATCACAAGCTCTCACGGTCAACGAAGGATAAACCTTCTTCCGGAAAGACCCGATCAGTCTCGGAATCCCCGTTTACAAGACATCTCGACAATGGTAAAACAAGACCAGCAAAGCCGCCCGAATGTGCCGACAAATCCCGATAGGAGATGCACATATCTCGTTCTCAGGGCACACCAGATTGTCCAAGCTTCCGATAGGCCAGCCCAGAGTTGCCCCTGGTGGCCACCGGCGACTGACAGTTTGGACCAATACTCAGAGGAGCACTGGCCCGGGGGTTTAAAATAAAGATGACCCTCGAGCTCGCGAAAACCCGGGGAAAAAGGCTTAGGCGGCAAATGGTAAAACCAAAGGTGGGCCTTGTTGGAGGAGTTTTATTCAAGGCGAATTGTCAAGGGGGTCCCATAAATCACCCGACCGTGTAAGGAACGCAAACTCAAGGAACATAATCCCGGTATAACAGTAACTAGGGCGGCAAGAGTGGAACAAAACACCAGGCATAAGGCCGAGCCTTCCACCATTTACCAAAATGTATATATAGATGCATTAATTAAATAAGAGATATTGTGATATCCCAACATATCCATGTTCCGACATGGAACAAACTTCAACTTCACCTGCAACTAGCAACGCTATAAGAGGGGCTGAGCAAAAAGCGGTAACTTAGCGAAACAACGGTTTGCTAGGAAAATATGGTTAGGGGCTGACATGGCTAAAAGGGGAGACATGATATAGCAAGTGATAGGTAGCGGAGCATGGCAATAGAGCGAACAACTAACAAAGCAAAGATAGAAGTGATTTCGAGGGGTGGTCATCTTGCCTGCAAGATTCTCAGAGTTGTCGAAAGCTTGATCCTCGTAAGCGTACTCGACAGGTTCCTCGTTCACGAACTCATCTCCCGGCTCTACCCAAGACAAGAACACAAACAAACAGAACCACAATCAACAACGAGAAATGCGCAAACAACATGATGCAAAACATGTATGATATGCAAGATATGATAAGCGATGCATATGCGTGCTCCGGAAGGAAAATGATGAACATGGCAGTAACTTGGATAACCAAGCATGTCACTGGAAAGATGAGATGATTTCGGTCGAAATCGATATAAAGATCACCGGAAACGGATGCACAGTTTGCAAATGGCAAGCAAAACAAGAATGACACGAATCTGCGATAAACAGCAAGATAGCACTTAAAATGCAACAAGAAACAATGCTACAGCACCCCAACATAGCAACAAAGCATATGGCAGTAACCTACAGGAGATGCTGACAAAAGACGAACACAGAGCTACGGCTAGATCGCAACATATCAAGCTCAAACAAGCATGGCAAAAGTGCAAAATATTACAGGTTCACAGACTTGGTGAAAAACTGGACATGGCAGAAAATAGCATCAGGTAGCAAAGTTCAGAGCACGAAATCAACATGCTACAGGAACTTAAAATAGAAAACCAAGGCAGGATAGTGTTCTACTAAAAGCGCATGACAAAAGTACCTTACTGACCATAAGCCAAAAAGGACCGGAAGATATGATGGCAAGCATGTAAACATAGCAAGTTTCGTTATCAGGTTTCAGACTTGGCAGAAAACAGAGCATGGCAGAAATATTAATATGTAGGCCTCTTTGTGAGCTTGATGCACTCACTACAGAGCAATGCACTACAAACCAAGCACACCTATAGCAAGATGGCATGTTTATGAAGCTAACCATGGCAAGAACAATAGCATAGCATGTACGGATCGACTACAATAAGCTTGGCAAAAATTGCATATCATGTTAAGAATCTGCCAGAAATATTTTATAGCAAAAGTAGAGCATGATTGAGTCATGCTATGGCACTCCATATTTGCAAAAAATTGCAGGCATGGATCAATTACCACTATATCTACAAAACATTCTTACTGAATATCTCCAAAATATGCATGGATCTCTCTGTAGCATCAAGTTTACATGGCAACAAAATTACAGCAGACAAGGACTTAGAGAAATCACTAAGTCCCTGAAATCAGAAATATTACGGGGCCTACTTTGCATGCTTGTGCTAGTCACCACAGAGATCATAAAAATACATGGCATACACCCTTGGAAAGATGGCATGGCATATTTCAAAACACATGTAGAGCTCATGCTCAAAAGATGCACAGATTAAAATATACAAAAATGACAAATCTCCAAGTTCTGATAAGAACCAGAGAATAACAGCAACTAGCCCTCTTCCAACAGGGACTTGGGCATCAAGATGACCTCTAACGAACATAGTGCAATTTAACAAAATGAAGAGCATCGCGAGACGAACAATTTGACATATTATACACGTGAATCGGAGCTACATGCAAGGAGTTATGGCATCACGAACTAGTGCACATGCTGAGAAAATCTGAGGACTTGGTCAACGGATCTGGATCGGGCCCTTCGAGCTCGTGCTCGTCCGGAGCGACGCCGGAGGAAGGGGACGGCAGCGCGGCTCGCCGGCGGGAGGGGAGGAGAGGCCGGAGACGCGGCGGTCGCCGGCGGAGGGAGGCGGGCGCCGGAGGGCGCGGGCGTCGGCGGGCGCGGCGGGGCTGGCGGCGGCGACCTGCGGGAC
>NC_057802.1:222777227-222829655 GCF_018294505.1 Triticum aestivum
GCACGGGAGGCGTGGCGGTGGCGGGCGCGCGCGGAGGCGGATCCGGCGGCGACAGGTGGCCGCTCGCGAGTGGCTGGACGCGGAGGCGGAGATGTCCGGCGGACGCCGGACACGTCCGGTGGCGGCGGGGGAGGGAGCTAGGGTTTGATCTGAGATTCGTTTTCGGGGGAGATGCAAATAAATAGGTAGAGGGAGCTAGGAGACACCAAATAAGGTGCGGTTTTCGCCCACACGATCGTGATCGAACGACCTAGAGCATGGAAGAGAGTTTGGTGGGTTTTGGGCTGGTTTTAGAGGGGGGTTTTTCTGGACACACAAATGGACATTGCGGATGCCCGGTTAACCGTTGGAGTACCAAACGACCTCCGAATGGAACGAAACTTGACCGGTAGTGTCCGGGTGGTATACTAGGGCCACTTGACAAGCCTCGGTCCATTCCGAGAAAGTTTGACACACGCACACGAAAGAAAACAAGAGGGGTTCACCGGAGGAGATAGGAGCGCCGGATTGGAAAACGGACAACGGGGAAAATGCTCAGATGCATGAGACGAACACGTATGCAAATGCAATGCACATGATGACATGATATGAAAATGCATGGCATGACAAAAATACAAAACGAAAAACAAAACCCGACAACGGAGGGAAAATCATAACACATAGCCGGAAATGGCAAGAGTCGGAGTTACAAATATGGCAAGTTACATGCGGGGTGTTACACAGTGGTGCCGCTCGGTACCAACCCGCCTGCTCCGGCTGCGTCTCCCTCCGTGGAGAAGGGCAGCGTTGGCGCTCATGTCTCTCCGGCCCGGTCGTCCTCACGAGGCCTGGGGGAGAATCCTCGGAAGGAGTCAGACACCGTGGCCCCGCTGGCTCCGGAGGCACCAGTGTCTGTCTCGGCTGCTGAAGTCTCCAAGGCTCAGGAGCCCCTAGTCTCCCAGGCTATGGTGACGATACCTTCTCCTCCTCCTCCTGCTGCACCGCTGATTCCAGGTCCTTCCGCCTCCCCTAACATCTTGGAGCGGGCTCTTTCTGAGATGGCTCGACTGCGAGAAAATCTTCAGGGCGCCGACCCCCTCCTGGTGGCCGGGCGCCTGGAGCTAGTCTCTGGCTGGCTCCATTCCGACATGTCCGTTCGGGCGGCACTGAGCCAGGCCACGGCGACCTCCGAGAAGGAGAAGCAGGCCGCCGCCCAAGGAACGGCTCCTCGCGAGGCGGCGCTGAAGGACGTCGAGGCCGCTCAGGATCGCTGCCGAGCACTGGAGGACGAGCTGAAGACCCTGCGCAATGAGCGTGCAGAAGAATCCCACGGCCGCAAGGCGAAGGAGGAGGAGATGAAGGCCCGGGAAGATGCCGTCAAGGGTCGCGACGCCGAGCTGGAGCAGGCGGCGAGGGCGCAGGCCGCTGATTGCGGCCGCCTGCAGGAGCTGGAGTGGAAGGTGAAGGCGGAGAAGGCCGAACTTGACGCCAAGGCGAAGGTCCTGGCCGAGGACCATGCGGCCTTCGCGCTCCTCGAGGAGAGGTCTCGCGTGGGGCTGAAGGCACTCTATGAGAAGGGCTTGGAGAAGCCGCTGACCACTGACGAGGACGGCCCCGCCCAGCTGCTTCCCTACTTGGTTGAGGCGCTTGAGGAAGTCGTGAGTGGCGTCGGCCGCATGACAGAGGAAGAGGCTCATGTCCTTTCTTCAGCCGCGCTGACGCGCGTCTTTAGCCAGCTCCATCTTCACAACCCTGCCGCCCGCCTTGACGAGCTGCTGGAGCCTGTGGACGACGAGCACTGCGCAGCTGCTGCCGCAGCCGTGAAGGGTCAGGAGGAGGCCCTGCTGAAGAAGTTCCGCGCCTTCGCTCCTGCAGCCCTGGCCGGTGGTACAGGTGAAGGCGACATCCAGGGATGACTTGCTCGTGGCTGCTTTCCTGTTTTACTCCTGCATCATGCGTCATGCCTCGTGGAGGCGTTTAAACTTGTGTTTGGTATTGTGAGAACAATATGTCTTGTAATATTTGCTTGAGATTTTGCGATTTCCTTCCCATTTGCTTTACGTTCTACGTCGGCAGAGCCCGACCCCGCGCATACCTCAGCCGCCGTTGGGTCTTCTGGATCACCAGGACGAGTCCAAGGAGTGAGGGGCTACGTGGCCAGTTAGGCTCCCGAGTCGCGATGCTCAGGATTCCCCCTTGACGCGCAAAAAGCTTATGGAAAGGAGATGCAAGGGTAGGTCTAGTGTTCTACATTGGCAGGTCCCAACCCGGCGCATACCTCAACCAGCGTTGGGTCGTCCGGAGACCAAGACGAGTCCAAGGGGCGAGGGACTACGTGACCAGTTAGGTTCCTGAGTCGCGATGCTCAGGAGTCCCCCTTGATGCTCAAACGACCTTCATACCTTTGTCCTCGCCGAGGCTCGCCTCGGGAGGGACGCGCG
Source organism: Triticum aestivum (assembly GCF_018294505.1). Lineage (NCBI taxonomy): Eukaryota > Viridiplantae > Streptophyta > Magnoliopsida > Poales > Poaceae > Triticum > Triticum aestivum. Next base: position 222,779,648 of record NC_057802.1, read on the forward strand.
ACGACCAGGTCCGGGGACCTGGCTCGGTGGCGTACGCTTGGGCGTGACCCGAGTGCAGCCCCCGCGCCTAGCCCCCTCGCGCGACTCTCCCGAGGGGAGGTGTTGCGATGTGGCCAGACACTGAGCTCAAGGGCTCCCTGAGGTTGATACGGCCGTGAGGCCGCCCTCAGTTGTTTATCACCAGCGCGGAGCATGGCGCTTCCACAATTGCACGGGCATAGCCGCTCCTCGGCAGTCTTGACGGCTAGCGCGGAGCATGGTGCTTCCACTGGTACGTGGGAGGGGACTCCCTACTGCGGAGAGCCCCCGAGGCATGTACAGCCCCGCCCTGACACGTGGCTTGCACGACAGGGCTAGACGAGGTGTGTCTGGGCACTCATGAGCCAGCACGGGACTCACGAGGCCCTACCTCAAGGCGGGTTGTGCCTGGTCTTGATTCTTGATGGCTGGGGTGGCCCTGCGAGTTGGTTAGACAAACTGCGCTGAGCGAATGTCCTAAGGTTGTCACGTGAGAAGGCCAAGCACCAACGACCCCAGGAGGTGACGTGAATGGGGCCGGCCCGCCAGACAAAGCTCAGCCGTTGGATTTATCGACACTGCAGGGACGGGTCGGAGCACAGATGTCGTGCCTAGCCTTCTCATGCGAAGGGCCCTGAAGAAAGACGATCGGCACGCGGCTCCCATGGTGGGCGGCAATCAAGGAGGTGATAACCATAGATAGATTATCCATGGAAAGCAGGCTAGCTTAGATAAATGCAAGAACGATATGTGCCACTGGGTCAGACCCGAGCGGCTTGGGAATGATGCAGCCCGAGGGGCGCTCCTGACAGAGTAGCATGAAGATGTAAAGGGATACACGCCACAGGGACAGACCCACTTGGCCTGGGAATGATGTAGCCCAAGGGGTGCTCCCAGCTAAATAAACTTAGAAGATCTCACCTGGTTCTGTTGTTGAAAACATGTTGGGGCAGCTGAAGATGTGTGACGAAGAGGTTGCTCCTCACGAGCCACCGGTGCCCTGAGCCTCAGGAGGTTCTGGGGGTCCAGGTGGTTCCTTGAGAACCGTCTCCATCTCCTCCAGGACCGCGTGGTGCCTGGCCTCCTGAGCCACCAGGATGCTCTACAGGTTGCGCTAGAAGGCGGTCGCCACGCTCGACAGGCCAAAGGGCATGCGAACATAGCTATGAGGCGGGCCCTCGCAGCGTCCCACGCGCGAAGGCCAGAAGAGCTCCTAAGATGCGACCTTGTTGAGCCCTGGGATGTCGACGCAGATGCGCAACCCGCCATCCTCGCCTAGATGGGCAGCTGCGCCAGGTGAGTGGCGGTCGCCGCGCATGGCTCTTGCTTCTTGCAGTTCCTGAGTGGTCTTGGCGATGAACTCCTGAGCGTTGGGCGCTCCTCGCCCGATGTCTTCCTAAGGGAAACATGTTGCAAAGCACGCCTCCATGTGGTGCCCGAGCGCCTCCCTCGTGATGTTGGCAAGGTCTGAGGCCCTCCAGAAGAGAGCCCCCGAGCCTTGCCCAAGGAGGGCACCGGGTGCGCCTTCCTATGCGAGGGAGGGAGGCGCCCCAGGTGTGAGCGCTGATCCTGACGAGGTACCACTTGCGGCGCCGCTCTCCTGAGGCCCGACATGGAGTAGCTGCTGCTTCTTCTTGGGGACGACCTTAGGAGGGTACTGTGCTGCATTATTGTTGGGGTCTTCGATTGACGCTGCTTGGAAGGCGTGCTCGAGGGAGCATGCCGCATCTCTTTCTTCGTAGGGGACTATGATGATCCCGCCACTTCCTGGCATCTTGAGGACGTTGTAGCTGTGGTGCGTCACTTCCATGAACTTGGCCAGGCCCGGGTACCCGAGGATGGCGTTGTATGGCAGGCGGATGTGGGCGACGTCGAAGTCGATGAGCTCGGTGCGATAGTTGTCATGCTGTCCAAAGGTGACAGGGAGGCGGACCTGCCCTATCAGCGTGGTGGAACCATCGGTCATTCCTGAGAAGGGCTTGGTAGGCTGAAGCTGATCGTAGGGCACTTGAAGGCTGTGGAACATTTCGACGGACAGGATGTTGAGCCCTGCGCCTCCGTCGATGAGGGTCTTGGTGACTTGTACGTTGCTGATGATGGGAGAGCAAAGCATTGGGAGGGCGCCAGCGGTAGCCGCGCACTTGAGCTGATCTGCTAAACTGAAGGTGATGGCACACTTGGACCACCTGAGCAGGCGCGTGGCCTCAAGCTTGGGGAGGACCGCATTCACCTCGCGAGCAAACTGCTTGAAGATACGCTGCGAGGCTGGGGCTTGAGCTCCGCCCAAGATGCAGCCGATAGCGCGCGGCTCCTGGAAGCCCCCAGCCCCCTCGTCCTGATGGTGGTCGTCATTCCTTCTTGGCGGTGGAGGCAGCGGTGGAAGACCGGCGTTTCCCTGGGGGTGGCCCACGTGAGGCTGATCCCTCCAGGCGCCCTCGCGAGGCTGATCTTGCCAGCGGTCCTCACGAGGCCGGTCAGGCCACTCCTGGCGAGGGCCACGATCGTCCGAGCGTCCTCTGCCGCGTCCTCCTCCTTGGCCATAGCCACGGTCGTTGTGCTCGGGGCGTCGACCGAGGCGTCCATCTCGAATGGCCCGGAGCTCTTGACAGTCATTGGTGTTGTGGCTGTGAACGTTGTGGAAGGCGCAGAATGGTCGGCTCCTCTTGGATGACTCGGGCTGGTCCCGACCGCGTTTCGTGTCCGGCTCCGCTGCGAGCACGGCCGCTCCCTTGCGCTTCACGTCCTTTGCCTTGGCCTTCTTCTCCTCCAGGTCGGCAGCTGGGAGCTCAAGGAGGGAAAGGCGCCCTTCCTCAGCCCTTGCGCACTTGGTCGCCAGGTTGAATAGCTCGAGGGACGTGCACAGCTCCTCGTGGATGGCGAGCTCCACCTTCATCTTGACGTCACGGACGCCATCAGAAAACACAGAGATGATGGCCTCATCCGTCACCTTGGGGATCTTGAGGTGAACGTTGTTGAAGCGCTGGATGTACTTTTGGAGGGTCTCTCCTGGCTGCTGCTTGATGCAGCGCAAGTCACCCACGGCCGGAGGGCGGTCGCGAGTGCCCTGGAAGTTGGCGACGAAGCGGTCGCGCATCTTGTCCCAGGAGGAGATCGAGCCCGGAGGCAGGTTAAGGAGCCATAAGCGAGCACCATCCTTGAGAGCCATAGGGGACCAGTTCGCCATGACTTTCTTGTCGCTGTAGGCTGCCTCAATGCTAAGCTCGCAGAGCTGCCGGAACTCCGCGGGGTCGGGGGTGCCGTCGTAGCGAGGAGGTAGGTCTGGCTTGAACTTGGCCGGCTATGCGACGCTACGCAGCTCTGGGGTGAAAGCATGGGAGCCCACGGTGGCCACCGGGACCCTTTGCTGATGTGGAGCCTGCCCTTGATATCCGCGCACCGCCACTACAGGCGGCGCACGGCCTTGTCGTGGTGGTGCTGGGAGCGCGGAGGGTTTTCTCGCGGACGAGGAACTTCTTGACATCTTCCTTCTTCGCGCGCGGGCACCCGACGTGGTTGGTCGCGCCGGGGGCCGCACGCCTTGGCGCCAGGACGCCGTCTTGGTGCGGAGGTGGTGGAGGTGGTGCTCCGTGAGCCACGTCGCCCGCACCTGGCAGAGGGCGAGGCAGCGAGAGGGAAGGCGCAGGGGAGCCCCCTGCGGCGCTGACGAGCTCGGCAATGCTGTCCAGCCAGTCCTCGTAGAGGTCGTTGACGGGGCAGTAGCGCAGGAGTTCGCATGCCATGAGCAACGCGGCCCGTGCGTCCGTGGGAGCGCGACGAGCGTGAGACGACGAGTCGGCCGGGGTCAGCGACGGAATGGCGGTGCGGCCGTCCCGCCGCACCGAGGGGTGCAGCGAGGACGCTTTCTGCTCGTTCCCCGTCTGGCCGGTGACGGCTTTGGCGGCAGGCGACGGAGAACGACGGGGAGGCCCGCCAACGGGAGCCGTCTAAATGACGCGGGCGGCGAGGGCGGCTCGGTGCTCAGCGCGGGCTCGACGGGTGTCCGACATGGAGGCGATGAAGCGATGGGACGCGGATCGGCGAAAGGAAATTCCAGCGCACCCTACATGGCGCGCCAAATGTCGGATTTCGGGTTCCGGCAAAACCCTTGGGGTTCGAACACTGGGGTGCGCACGAAGATTTCCCCCTACCGAATCACGCCCTCACCCTCACCACGATCTCGAAACCTGGCTCGACGAACTCAGAACACAAGAGACACAAGGTTTATACTGGTTCGGGCCACTGTTGTGGTGTAATACCCTACTTCAGTGTGGTGGTGGTGGATTGCCTCTTGGGCTAAGGATGAACAGTACAAGGGGAAGAACAGCCTCCTCAGGAGAGGTGTTCTTGTGCTTGGTGGTGTGGGGATGATCTCAATCAGTTTTAGCTGAGTTGCCTCCTACTATGGTGGCTAGTCCTATTTATAGAGGCCCTAGTCCTCTCCCCAAATATTGAGCGGGAAGGGAGCCAACAACGACCAATTTGAAAGGGGACAGCTAGTACAAGCTATCCTGACAAAAGGTGGTCTTCGCCTGCCAAAGGCTCTGGTGGTGACGCCGTCATGGGCTCCACGGTGACCTCCGTCCTGGCGTCCTGCTAGTCTTGGACTTGTTGCATCGATATGGAAACCTTTGCCCGATGCCTCGGTACTCATCGCATGCTCTTGCCTCCTTAGCACCAAAGAGGAAGCGAGGACACTGTGCGCGCTGGCGCCCGCCTGGCCTTGGTCGTCACGGCCGACGTCGTAGGAACCTCGCGAGGTTCTCCTTGCCTTGACCTCTCCGCCTGTCGCGAGCCAGCCTGGTGAGGCTGCTTCCGAGGAGGTCTTGTGTCGTCCGCCTGGCGAGGCTTGGCCCCTCGCGAGGGTCTTGAATGCTTGCTGGTGAATACGGGCCGTACTGGGCCGCGAATGGAGCCACGGCGCGGGCCGCAGGCAGGCAAGTCTGGGGACCCCCGTTCCCAGAACGCCGACAAAGCTGACTCATACAACTCTGGATAAGATTTGCTCTCATTGTCTTTGCTCGAAGACATAGGATTTGGGTTGAGCATCATGTCAGTCTTCTGACTTTGTTCACTTGGACACACTTAATAGTTTGGTGGTTCCTATGACTCAATAAAGAAGAAAAGGAAACTACGAAACAAAGTATGTCTTTGCACTCCATAGTCTTCAAGTGAATGTCTTCACATGTCATTATCTTCAATGTGAATGTCTTCACGAACCACCATTGTCTTTAATGTCTTCATACATTTTTAGGGGTCATCTCTGGTAGGTAAACCGAATCAATACGGGACTACTACCTGTGTTATTCTGCAATTCTCACAAACACATTAGTCCCTCAACCACATTTGTCGTCAATACTGCAAAACCAGCTAAGGGTGGCACTAGATGCATTTACAATCTCCCCCTTTTTGGAGATTGATGACAAACTGGTTGAAGTTTTCAACGGGGATAAAAATATGTGAAAGTTAAAGTACGTGGGCATTGGCTTCATAAGTTGAAAGAGGCTCCCCCCAAAGAGGTGCATATAAATGTTTTGCCTTTGAATGCAAAGGCACATGGCAGGTTTTGCTTTGTGGAGATATTCTTCTACTCATGAAGACAATTCATCATGCATACACAAATGTAATGAAGATAATGAAATTCATAATGAGAAATGGGCGTCTGCAGAATGACTTCATGTGGAATTTATCATCGCACTAAATGGTCGTAGCAGCATAAGTGGCAGACGACCATCAAGTTAAGTGTTACAACTCAAAAGCCAACAGTTCAAGAACGTGAGTTGTAAAAACTTAGCAAAAATAAGCACCCGACCCATATGGACCGCTTGAAGACTATCAACTCATATGCTTCTCCCCCTTTTGTTAGGAATGACAAAAAAGGAGTGAAGATATAGAGTGGCCATGCGTTCCCATGAGGTGTTGGTGAGGATGATGGGGCAGCAGGGTCGATGGTGGAGTTGGGCAGTGCAGAGGGGCCTGCTGCAGAATCTTGGTGCAGTGAAGCCATCGCTAGTGAAGTGGCATCGTCCTCTTCATCAATGACTCTCACAACAATAGTTGGACCCGAAGATGAATACTCAGAATCTTCAAGCGACGAAGATGGACGCAAACTTGCTGACTGTGGAGGCCTGGAGTCAAACTTGAAGCATTCAGTAAACCATCTGCTTGAAGATCGTCTTTAGAATAGAGCATTGTGAGGCTCTTCTAGGCACGCCAACAGGCTTCATGAGCAACAAACGAGTTCTTGGTTGCAAGGTTGCATATGTGATTGACATCAACAAGAAGACTTTGCATCTGGCGCTTCATCCACTCATGATGCCTATCCTACTTCTGATGAAGTGACACAAGAAGCTCTCGGTTATTCAGAACACGATCACGCTTCTGAGGCCTTTGGGCTACTGTGTTGGTTGTTGCATCAGTGTTGGCACGATGCGGCAGCCTGAGCTTACCGGCAAGAGGACCAGCAACAGTAATGGTTGGGTTTGGCACATGAATCCCTTCAAGTGGTTGAGTGAAGTTTGGAAGGTTGCATTGTCTTCATGAATAGGCTCCTTAGCAAGCTCAGGATAAATGGCTTCATGAGACACATCCACTTCAGGCAGAAAGACAACATGGTTGCACGCTGAAGCTTGATAGTTGATGGTGGAGTGAAGCTTAATCAGCTGTATGACCCATGGAGCATAGAACTTGAGGCCAAACAGATCAATTCCTGAAGCAGCCAACTGACGGATGAAGAAGTCTTGAGTATCGAACCTAATGCCATTGATGATATAGAAGACCAATGTCTTCATAGTGCCTTCAATCTTGCCGTGAAGAGAATGCCCCTTAATTGGCCATAGAGTATGCCTTAGTATGTGATAGATAGTGCGGGGAAGATACTCCTGGTCATTGACACAGAATTCCTTGAGGTATTCAGCATCAACTAGCAATGGCTTCATCATGCTGAGCATTTGACTCATGTTGGGCTCAGCCTTCTGGAAGATGTTGTGCAATTCTTGTTCATAGCGCTGACAACCTGGCTCATACATATCACCAGGAGTGGGCATGGAAGTTAGCTCAATGATATCTTGAGCTTTGGCTTCGTGATTTACATCACCTGACATCCACTCAAGGACCCAGGTCTTTGGATCACTATTGTAGCCTGATATGTGGAGAGTGGCATAGTATTGTAGCAAGACGTTCTTCATTCCAATGCTCCTTTTTGACGACAAATGGGAGCAAGCCGACCTCACGAAAGCAGTCAAGAGCTTCCTGAAGCCATGGGAGACCAGCAATGGCATCGCAGCACAGGCACTTGTGGGGGAAGATCCTGTCCTGGTTGTATAAGATGCAAGAATAATAGCTTCACTGCTGGTGGCTCTAGAACCTGTCAGAGGATATCTTTGCCTTCTTGTATGGATTCTTGGCCTTATCAAAGAATGTGTTGTGCTCTCTGAAGCTGACCACACTAAATTTTCCTTGGGTGATTACAAAACTGGGAAGCCTTGGCAGCCTGGGCTTTGGCTTCTGCATTTGAGGCCTTTGCTCCACATGATACTCATACTGGGGACCAGGAGCAGCAGGTGGTGTCATGATTGGCCACTTGATATTTACAAGCTCACCATGGTAGAATGCGCATTCCATAGTGTGAGGCATAGGAGGAGCAGCAGCCACATCCAAGGTGGATGGCTACACATTGTCTTCAGTGGCATCATGGGCTTCGGGCTGCACATTATCTTCAGCCATGACAATGTCATTGGCTTCATCAGGGGTGGTATTGGCAGCCACATTTGCCTCGGCTTCAGTGGCTTCAAGAATAGGGGGATCTTGCACAATCACATCTTCATTCACATCTAGTTCAATGGTAGGGGGCATAACTTCACGCTCTTCTTCTTCTCTTTCATCGGCTGATGCAGCCGGATATCTTCATCATCTTTGGTTTCAGATTCTTGAGCAGTTTCTATAGGGATGGCTTCAGGGAACACTTGACGTGCTACTGAGCTTGTGGCGTGCACATCCTCTTCAGGAATGCTCGACATGGAGACCGTGAGCCAAAGCCTTCAAAAAGATGGCGACGCTTGTGGTGAAGGAGTGGTCTTGATCTAGTGGAGTGCAAGGAATGACTTGATGCAGTGGGGAGTTGGTGTGTTGCTCTTCCCAGAACTCATCATGCGTGATTGGCATTGTGGGACCTCTAATGGTTATCTGTTCACTGCTCAATGGAGCAGGCGATGATACCAGCTTGGCATGATTTAGGGGAACTGAGGAAGGACTTCATCATCATCAACATTGTCTTCATGACCAATGTCTTCAGCTGCGGAGGTGTCAGCAGCTGGAATCTCTTCAGACTCATGAGCCTTTGTGGCAGCAGGCTCATGAACAACCAGACGACACTCACGGTTGGAGGATGCAAGGAGGGCAACTAAAATGGGTTCCACAAGCAACGGTTCCGTAGGTGCAGCATGATCTTTGCAAGAAGACTTTGAAGACTTTGACTTTAGCTTCTTCTTGGATGGAGCAACATCAGAAGCATCATGATGTTTTCGCTTCTTCGCTACGGCTTCGGCCTGCTTCGTCTTCTTCTGCTCAGAAGTAGCTGAAGGGACCTTTGGCCTAGAGCCAGTCATGCTGGCAGGGAAGACAATGCTTGGCCTTTCCTGCCTTTGAGTTTCAGCCTCAGCTTGGATCGACTTCTTCTTCTTAGCAGCAAACTTAGGCTCAATGCCTGGACGCCCAATTGCTTTCCTCTTCAAAGCTTCATTATGAGCCTGAGCGCATTTTTCATCATAGCGCCTGAGGCTCTTGAGCCTTTGGCTTCATCACAGTGCTTAGCAAATTCAGGCTTGAGATCAATCATCATTTGCTTGAAATTTTGCACTTCAGTGACACTGAGCCGGTCCATGTGCTTCTTGAAGAGGGCCTTTTCATGGTCAATCTTGTTCTTCTACTCAATGACCTTTTGAACAATTGCAAGCTCTTGTGCAATACAACCATAAAAAACCACGCCGATGCCAATCGGACACTGCTAATCATCGAGGGTAAGAGAGGTATCTTCAGACCACTCGTCAATGAAGTTGTTGAGAATATCAGCGTCAAACAGAGGCTGATCATTGAAGATTTCGGCCTCATGTGTGCTCTTGCTCAGTATCTCAAGGGCATTATCATCTACATCATTATTGCTAGATAGATTAACAATATCTTCATCATTGCGAAAGATGTGTGCGGGTGTAAGATCTTCTTGGGCTTCGTGAACTTCTTGGAGATGCGAGACAAGTCCTCAGACTGCACACTCGATTCAGGTGGTGCAGCTTTCAATGGCTTCACACTTGAAGCTTTTGGTGCAGTAGAAGGTTTTGAAGCCTTAGCCTTTTTCTTTGGCTTCGGGGGCACTAGAACTTCAGCATGTTCCTCGTCCTCAGCAGCTTCTTCAACAGTGGCCCTTTGAGTGGCGATATGTGTGAGAATCCCATTGAAGCTATGGAAGGGACCAATGAGATTCTGTTCAGCTTCTTGACTGTCATCTGGCCTTGGAGCAGCAGGACCAGGGTTGAAGTCAATCCCAAGTTCCTTCTTGTTTTGGATTGCAGAAGCCTTTGCAAACTGAAGATTGGCTTCAAACAGATCATCCTCACGACACCATCAAAGACTTGATGGGTCGGCATTTTCAGGCATTTGGCCACAGACCATACAAGGATAGAAGCCTTTTGCAATGGCTTCAGCCTTTGTCCTGGGGTGAAGCTTCTTGTACACAATATACGCCCATGGTGGCCTCACATCATTCTTGTCAGCGTACTCTCGTGTCACAAAGTGATATAGGAACCATTGTTCTGCCCAGTAACTAAAAATCCATTGAACTCGAGACTTGTGCTCACCATAGGTCTCTTATGGGCCAATCTTCTACAACTCATGCAGATCTGGTGGCAGGTCCATAGCGGTGTTACCACAGTGCTGCCTACCACCCTTCTTTGCAGATTTTCCCGAAGCCATTGGATTCATACTAAAAGGCTTCACAACAGCGTTTGGCTTCCGGCAACTGGTCAGACAAGAACTGGCTTCAAGCGACTCAATATGATGTTGTAGGAACTCTACAAATGAATGTAGACTGTGAGAACCAAGGGACTCTCCCACGGACATGTACCTGTGATAGCATTAGAGGTGCGAGGGAAGGGGAAGAGGTCATGTGCATTCTTAGAACATTTTGAAGATAAATCAGTTTGAAGACAATGACCTCACAGCGCGAAGACATTCACTTATAGATGTTAGTTGGTTACAGATTTGTACGAATCCAAAAATAAGCACAAGTGAGGAATCAAAATAGATGTGAAGTGTAAAAACAACTTTTGGAGGATGTGGATAGTTCAACAGATCAAATAAACGGTTAAAAATGAGTTCTTATTTACCGCACGAAGAACTGCTAGACGAGAAAGATGGAGGTCGAGCAGTCCAATCTCCCGCGCTCCAACTTGGCTGCAGAAGACAACTATGGCGGCAGCGGGGAAAGATGTCCGCAGCCGGCATGAAGACGACGTCGGAGAAGTCGCGACAGTGAAGCGCTTCGTCTCCGGTGACGACGGAAGCTAGCGGTGGCGCTAGGGTTTGAGCAAGACAGCGAGGGGAGAAGGAAATAATGACCGCATGGAGGAGTATTTATAAGAAGGAGGGTCGGCAGTGTTATTACTCAGGTGCCCCTGGCGGTTCATATCTGAAGGACACATGGCAAGCATGCAACTGATTGAAAGTTGTGCCATGACCCCACGCGCGCATGGTTTGCCGGGTGGTCATTTCGGCTTCTCAGGTATTCAGGCAAAAAGGATAGAGATAATAAAAACTGTTTTAAATGTGTGTCTATGTATCTTCAGCTGACAAGGACTCGGTCAAGACAATCAACACGTGTCAATAGAATGCATATGAAGAGACAGAGAGAGTTGGAGAGATAAGCACATAAGAGGTTTGGGTCCGATCACATTCACTTAGTGCAGAAATGGTAATTTGAAGACATAGCTATAAGTGAATGTTGTAGAGGACAGAACATATATATGTATATATACATGAAGACCAAACTGAACATTGCAAAGATAAAACATGAAGACAAGGCAATCTTGAAGACAACCCAACTTTGAAGATAATGCAACATGACGCCAAACAAAAATTCAAGAAGGGTTGGTGGTGGCGTTACCCACCGTATAGGAAATATTAGACCCAAGGACGACGCCCAATTATTGTCGCGCTCCAAAGTCAAATTCCACATTAATTTATTCACACTCAGAGGGTATGTCTTCATGAATTGAAGATATACGTTACTTCATGTGTTGCGCACCTAAGTCATCAACATGCATAAGCGCTAGGATGTGTGTCCATTCACAGGACATTCGAGGATTCTAAGATATTTAGCTCCCACCGCAGCTTGCAAAACCTTTTGTCATCCAAGGGCTTCGTGAAGATATCTGCCAATTGCTATTCAGTGTTGATGTGAATGATATCAATATTTTCCTTCAACACATGATCTCTGAGAAAGTGATAACGGATCTGGATGTGCTTTGTCTTCGAGTGATGAACTCGATTGTGAGCAATGTGGATGGCGCTTTCATTGTCGTAGTAGAGGGGCAGATTATTAATGTTGATGCCATTGTCCTTGAGGGTTTGCATCATCCAAAGAAGCTGAGCACAGCAAGATGCAGCAGCAATGTATTCAGATTCAGGAATGGAGAGTGATACACTGTTCTGCTTCGTTGAAGAACAACAGACAAAAGATCATCCAAGAAAGTGACATGTGACTGATGTAGACTTGCGATCATCCTTGTTACCAGCATAATCAGCATCTGAGAATCCAACTAGATCAAACTCTGAGCCCATTGGATACCATAATCCTAGCGTTGGGGTCTGAGCCAAATATCGAAGTCTTCGCTTCACCGCGAGTTGATGCGATTCCGTTCGTGCCGCATGGACTCGGGCACACATGCAAACGCTAAGCATTATATCTGGCCTAGATGCACATAAGTACAATAAAGAACCAATCATGGAGCGGTATACCTTTTGATCGAACTCTTTACCATTGTCGTTGGGGCCCAATTGGCCTTTGGTTGGCATTGGCGTCGTGTACCCTTTGCAGTCTTGCATTCCAAACTTCCTGAGGCAATCTTTGAGGTATTTTTCTTGTGATATGAATGCTCGTCTAATATACGAATGGCTTCAAGCCTAGCCATAGGAGCAAAGGTTTCATCGAAGTCATTTCCTTCCACTTGTGTATAACCTTGGGCAATGAGACGAGCTTTGTTTCTGACAACTTGACCATGTTCATCTTGCTTGTTGCGATAGATCCATTTGGTGCCAATAATATTGTGCTTGCGAGGATCAGGACGTTTGACTAGCATCCAGACATTGTTCAGCTCAAATTGTTGAAGCTCTTCTTGCATAGCTTGAATCCATTCAGGTTCCAGGAAGGCTTCATCAACTTTCTTGGGTTCTGATATTGACACAAATTTGCTAGGTGTGTTGCTCTGGATTGAGTGTGAGGATTAGGTGCATGGATACTATCGATGATTTTCTCAATTTGAACTTCATTGGCAACCCGAGGATGAACAAGGCGAAGACTTTGCTCTTGCTGATTAATATCTTCATCTTCAGTATTATCTTCAGGCTGAGCATTGTCTTCACGTGTAGTAGGTGCTGAAATGAAAATTTCCTCTTCTGCCCGTTCCTCAGTGGGTATGATTTCTCCAGTACCCATCAGCTTGATAGATTCACTAGGGGAAGCTTCATCTAGCACATTTGGCAGGTGCTCTCTTTGCGAGCCGTTAGTCTCATCAAACCGCACATCTACAGTTTCAACCACTTTATAGTGAAAGAGGTTGAAGACTCTGTAGGTGTGCGAATCCTTTCCATAACCAAGCATAAAACCTTCATGTGCTTTCGCTGCAAATTTTGAAGTGTCATGTGGATCCTTGATCCAGCACCTAGCACCAAAGAATTTGAAATAGCTTATGTTTGGCTTCTTACCAGTGAGTAGTTCATAGGATGTCTTCTTGAGGAATTTGTGAAGATAAACTCTAATGATGATATGGAATGAAGTCTCAATGACTTCAGGCCAGAACTTTCTTGGAGTCTTGTACTCATCAAGATCATGTGTGCCATCTCAATAAGGGTCCTGTTCTTGCGCTCCACGATGCCATTCTGCTGAGCTGTGTATGGAGCAAAGAACTCGTGTGTGATGCCCAACGTATCAAAATAAGTGTCGAGGCTAGTGTTCTTGAATTCCATGCCATTGTCACTCCTGATCTGATTGATCTTGACACCATAATTGGTCATGGTGTGATTGGCGAATCGTTTGAAGACATCCTGCACTTCAGTCTTATAGAGAATTATTTGCACCCAGTTGTATCTCGAATAATCGTCAACAATAATGAAGCCATAAAGACGTGAAGTGGTAATAAGGGTAGAGTAGTGAGTAGGGCCAAATAAGTCCATGTGTAGCAGCTCGAAGGGGCGTGATGTAGTCATGATTGTCTTCGAGGAATGCTTGGCCCTAGTCATCTTCCCGGCTTCACAAGCACCACATAGATGATCCTTCTTGAACTTAACACCCTCGATGCCAATGATATGCTTCTTCTTCACGAGAGTGTGCAAGTTCCTCATGCCCGCATGTCCTAACCTTCGATGCCAAAGCCAACACTCTCAAGCTTTTGCTAGAAGACATATGGCAAGTTGTGGTCCTGTGGAGAAATCTACCATATACAGATTACCTCTTCGATAACCTTCAAAGACTAGAGATTTGTCAGATTCCATAAGCACAAGGCAACGATATTTTCCAAATATCACAATCATGTTCAGATCACAAAGCATTGAGACAGACATTAAGTTATATCCAAGGGATTCAAGAAGCATCACTTTGTCCTTGTGTTGATCCTTTGAGATAGCAACTCTACCTAGGCCCAATACCTTGCTTTTACCAGTGTCAGCGAATGTGATGTAGCTTTTAGCAGATGGACATAGGCTTGAAACCATGAGAAGACTTCGATCACCAGTCATGTGGTTAGTGCATCCACTATCCATTATCCACTCGGTAGCTTTCAGAGTCGTACCCTAGTGCAGTTAGCAGGATAGGCTTCACCAAGAGTATTGTGAACCACAAACATATAACGAACAAGCATACTATCAAAGTTAAGATTCTTGGATGGTAGGATAGGATGCTCATCAAGAAACCCAGGGACGAAATAAACTTTAAGACCATTTTGGCTCTTTATCTTGCGTCCCACAAGATGTTTTACGTCCCCAACATTGTCTTCAAAAGTCAATGATTTTTTGCTGGAGACCTCTCCCTGCAAGAGAAGTTAATTCTTATTAACCACCCACATCTTGAGGGGTGGCTTAGAAGCAATAAGTCTAAGTGCAGCATCTGAGAACTTTGCCTTTGGAGCCCTAGCAAGTAGTTTTGCAGGAGGTGAATAGTACTCAAAATAATATGAAGAAAAGTTCTTTGATCTATGAACATAGCGGTTCGATGACACACTCATATTCATGAGTCTGATGATAATTTCCCTGCAAAACATTGGCGTTAGGGTGACCTTGTGAGGTCCTTTGTCTGTATGAAGCCTTTGGGCCATATGAAGCCTTTGGTCTAGGGTTTGTCTTCTTCCCTGGTGGTGTCATGATGACATTCACAGGAAGCTTTTCAAGACAACTTTTAGGTACCCAGACATTCTTCAATGGTGGCCCATTCCTGCAGTTAGTACCAATAAACCTGGCAAACACTTCACCGCTCTGATTCTTAAACAGCTTATAATTGGAGTCAAAGGAATCATCAATGATAATGGGGTTAGCACAGGTGAAGCCAGTTAAGGTGAATGGATCCACTGAAGGGCCCATTGCAGCAACCCATGTGGTCTTGGCGTACTGCTCAGGCTTCGAGTAAGAGCCATCAACATTCATTTTCCTGTCGAAACCAACACCCTCTTTCCTAGGGTTTCGGTTCACAATCCGTTTCTTGAGGACATCACATAGTGTCTGATGCCCTTTGAGGCTTTTGTACATGCCTGTTTCAAGCAATGTCTTCAACCTGGCATTCTCGTCAGCAATAGTAGTGGTATCCTCAGAAGAGGGGTTAGTTACCACATCAACAGTTCAAGATATTGCAACATCAAAGGCAGTAGAACATTCAGCAATAGAGACAGCATTGTCATGCTCAAGGCATTTTAAACATGCTGGCACAAAATCTTCCTGAGCGGAACTGATCTGTTGAGCGAGTAGTGAATCGTTCTCTTTTTGAAGATCTTCATGAGACGCTCTCGGTTTATCTAGATCTTTCTTCCTTCGAATATAATCATAGTTAATCTTCACATGAGTGGCTGAGAGGGTTTCATGACGACTTTCAAGTTCTTCATACTTAACGCGAAGATTTTTAATGTCTTCGATTATGGATTGTGTTCGATTCATTTCCTCGTCCAACGGGTCATTGCTTTTTTCTAGCAATTTTTGAATATGTTCATAGCAGTTTGTTGTTCAGTTGCAATTTGAGCAAGAGTCTTATTGTTGGGTTTGGATTCACATTCAAAGTCATCTTCACTGGAGGTTTGAAAGTAAGCATCGCGTGAGTTTACCTTGGCAACTCGTGCCATGAAGCAGTAGGTTGGAGCAGAGTCGTCCTCATCATCGGCTGCAACGCCAGCGCCGTGACCATTGTCTTTAGTGTTGAAGATGGACTTGGCAACGAATGCTGATGCTAGAGCCGGGCTTGCCACGCCTGAATCAGACTCCTCCTCAGACTCCGCCTCTGCCTCCTCAGAAGCAGACTCCTCCTCTGAATCCATCTCCTTGCCAATGAATGCATGCGCTTTGCTAGATGAGCTATTCTTGTAAGACGAAGACTTTGAGGATTTCTTCTTCTTGTCGTCACAGTCATATTCCTTGCTCTTCTTTTTCTTGGCCTCCTTGTCCCATTGAGGACATTCAGATATGTAGTGACCTGGCTTCTTGCATTTATGGCATGTTCTCTTCTTGTAGTCACGAGAGGAAGCCTCGTCATTCTTGGAATTGGATCTTGAAGACTTTCCAAATCGAATCTTCTTGGAGAACTTTTGGAACTTTCTCACAAGCATTGCTAGCTCTTTGCCAATGTCTTCAGGATCATCAGAACTACAGTCGGATTCTTCTTCAGATGAGGAAATTGCTTCTGCCTTCAAAGAACGGGATCACCCATAGTTGGGGCCATAGATATCTCTCTTCTTAGACAGCTGGAACTCACATGTGTTGAGCCTCTCAAGTATATCAGACAGATCAAGATCTCTGAAGTCAGGGCGTTCTTGAATCATCAGGGCCAAAGTGTCAAATGATCTGTCAAGTGATCTCAGTAGCTTCTTCACAATTTCATGCTTGGTGATCTCAGTGGCGCCGAAAGCGCAAAGCTCATTGGTGATGTCAGTGAGGCGACCGAACATGAGTTGGACATTCTCATTGTCATTTCTCTTGAAGCGGTTGAAGAGATTGTGAAGTACATCAATCCTTGAGTCTCTTTGAGTTGAGACGCCTTCGTTGACCTTGGACAGCCAGTCCCAGACTAGCTTCGTAGTTTCCAGAGCACTCACACGGCCATACTGTCCTTTAGTCAGATGACAACAGATGATGTTCTTGGCGGTTGAGTCCAGTTGCGCGAACCTCTTGACATCAGCAGCGGTGACACCTTCACCGACCTTGGGAACGCCATTCTTGATGACATACCAGAGGTCGATGTCAATGGCTTCAAGATGCATGCGCATCTTATTCTTCCAGTAGCGGTAATCAGTGCCATCGAAGACGGGGCGCGCAGCGGAGACCTAGATTATCCCTGCAGTCGACATAGCTAAAACTCCAGGTGGTTAAACTGAATCACATAGAACAAGGGAGCACCTTGCTCTGATACCAATTGAAAGTGCTAGTTATCGACTAGAGGGGGGTGAATAGGCGATTTTTATGGAAGTCAAAACACGAGGTCTTTGAAGACAAACAATCAAATAGAACCTATATGATATGCAGCAGAAGATAAACTACTCTAGACATACCATAGTCAAGTAAGCCTAGTAATGAAAGCATGAGGACTAAAAGCAGCTAGGTAGTACAAACCGAAATGGAAGAGGAATGAAGCCAAGCAGGTGATAGTCCTCGCATAGTGAAGTCAAACAGATCAGGCAAGCAATCAATGACTTCACGAAGACAAACTGAAATGTAAAGGAGGTGGGGGATAGAACCTGTAGCTTGGTGAACACAAGGATTTGGTAGACCATTTCCAGTTGTTGTGACAACTGTACGTCTGGTTAGGGAGGCTGAGATTGAACTCATAAGACCACATCTTCACCTTATTCCCCTTCAGCTAAGGACACCCAGTCCTCGCCCAATCACTCTGGTAAGTCTTCAAGATAGACTTCCAAACCTTCACAGACTTCGTTCACCGGTGATCCACAATGACTCTTGGATCCTCAAAATGTGACGCCTAACTGGCTGGAGAATACACAGTTCTCAAGTGTAACAAGTCTTGAGGTCACCCGGACAGAAAGACTTCAGTGATGCCTAACACTCTTTGGCTCTAGGTGTTTTGGGCTTTGTCCTTGCAAGGATCTCTCTCTCAAAGGCTTCGGAGGTGGGTTGCTCTCAAACGACAAAAGTTGTGCACTAATTCTGAGCAGCCACCAAATTATGGTGTAGGGGTGGGCTATTTATAGCCAGGAGGCAACTCGACATGATATGTTCGAAATGACCCTGGGTCACTAAGGAACCGGCACGTGTCCAACGGTCGGATTTCAAACACACATGATAGCTTGGCTTGGGCTACAAGCAAAGCTGACTCATCCAACTCTGGATAAGATTTGCTCTCATTGTCTTTGCTCGAAGACATAGGATTTGGGTTGAGCATCACGTCAGTCTTCTGACTTTGCTCACTTGGACCCCACTTAATAGTTCGGTGGTTCCTATGACTCAATAAAGAAGAAAAGGAAACTACGAAATAAACTATGTCTTCGCACTCCATAGTCTTCAAGTGAATGTCTTCACACGTCATTATCAGCGACGTGAATTTCTTCACGAACCACCATTGTCTTCATACATTTTTAGGGTCATCTCTGGTAGGTAACCGAATCAATGAGGGACTACTACCTGTGTTATCCTGCAATTCTCACAAACATATTAGTCCCTCAACCATGTTTTTCGTCAACACTCCAAACCCAACTAAGGGTGGCACAAGATGCACTTACACATCTGACCTTGCCGGGTCGGGTTCACTTTCTTCTCCAGTGGGGACGGCAGTTGTGGCTACTCCTTCATCTACTTCCCGATGTGCCACCGGTGCTGCACTAACCACTTGATTGGTTGCCGCTAGGTACAGCAGCAACAGCTCTTGTGGTTTGGTGGCGACTAAGGTGGGAAAAGAGGAAAGATAGGTCTTCAAATCTTGCAGTGCAGTGTCTACCTCTGGGGTCCATTCCATGGGACCTGCCTTCATCAAGATTTTGAAGAACGGCAGGTGTGCTCGGCGGACTTGGAAATGAACCGGCTTAGCACGACAACACATCTAGTCAAACGCCTCACGTCTTTAACTGTCTTGGATGCTTGAATCTGCTCAATCACCCTGATCTTGTCGGGGTTGGCC
Source organism: Triticum aestivum (assembly GCF_018294505.1). NCBI lineage: Eukaryota > Viridiplantae > Streptophyta > Magnoliopsida > Poales > Poaceae > Triticum > Triticum aestivum. The sequence goes on from NC_057802.1 coordinate 222,798,252, forward strand.
TCTGTCCCCTTGTGGGATACAAAGAAACCAAGTAGCTTGCCAGAAGGAACGCCAAACACACACTTCTCCGGGTTCAGCTTCAAGTAGATCTTGCATAGATTTGCAAAGGTCTCTTCCAAGTCCTGAATGAGAGTTGATTTGTCCTTGGTTTTGACCACTATATCATCCATGTAGGCTTCAACATTCCTGTGCAGCTGGGACTCAAAGTTAATCTGTACTGCTCTTGCAAAAGTGGATCCAGTGCTCTTTAACCCAAAGGGCATCCGTACAAAACAGTACGTGCCACATGGGGTTATGAACACGGTCTTCTCTTCATCTTCTTTGGACATGAAAATCTGGTTGTACCCGGAGTAGGCATCCAGGAAGGATAGCAGGTCGCACCTAGAGGTAGAATCCACAATCTGGGCAATGGGCGGCAAGGGGAATGGGTTCTTTGGGCATGCTTTATTTAGATATGTGAAATCTATGCAAAGCCTCCATTTCCCATTCACCTTGAGCACTACCACTGGATATGCCAACAATGTTGGATGCAGTATCCCTCTAACCAAACCAGCTACCTCAAGTTTCTTGATCTCTTCAGAAATAAACTGCTGCCACTCCAAAGCTTGCTTTCGGACCTTCTGTTTGATGGGCCGGGCATGTGGGTATGCAGCAAGCTGGTGCTCGATTACCTCCCTGGGAACACCAGGGATGTTAGATGGTTGCCAAGCAAACACATCGACATTCACCCGCAGGAAGGCAACGAGCGCACTTTCCTATTTGTCGTCGAGGGTGGAACTGATAGTAAATGTACCATCAACTCCAACCAGCCCTGCCGGGACCTTTTTCACAGCAGGCACAACAACCTTGGATCTCTTGCTATTGGAACTCTCCGGCAAGTCATCAACAGGCGCAGCGCACTCCAAAGAGACGCGCTTCCTGGATTCCTTGCTGGCATCCTTGCTAGTTTTCTTCCCTTTCTTGCTTTCCTTGGCGGGAGCGGTAGCTTCCGCGGCTTCTTCAGTGACTGCATCTCCGTACATCTTATCCACGCATATGATTGCGTCCTTCTTGTCTGATGGAATGGAAATGACACCCATTGGCCCTGGCATCTTCAATGTGTTGTAGGCATAGTGGGATGCCACCATAAATTTCGCCAGGGCTGGGCGACCAAGGATTCCATTGTATGGCAGGGGGAGGTCAACCACATCAAACATAATCTTCTCAGTCCGGTAGTTTAAATCCCCCCAAACGTTATCGGTAGTGTGATCTTCCCCTTAGGATGACTCCTGCCGGGGTTGATCCATTGGAAAGAACCAGTAACCTTGAGTTCTTCATCTGCTATCTGGAGTTTGCTAATGACCTTACGAGAAATCAGATTCAACCCGGCCCCACCGTCAACCAACATCTTTGTGACCTTGAGGTTGCGGATTGTTGGTGAAACCAACAACAGCAAACACCCTATCGCAGTGGTGCGGTCAGGCTGGTCCACTTCATCAAAGATTATGCGCATGCAGGACCATGGAGTGGCTTGTGAGAATCTGCCGCTGGCTCCACGCCATTTACCTCACGCGCCCTGTTTAAGTTGGCGGTGAGGGGAGTGCAACGACGCACCCCCGTCAATGCACAGGGCGTCAGTGGCCTTTTGGAACTCCTGCTCGCTGGTTTCCTCTTCATCTCCTTCATCACTCTTGTCACCGCATTACTTCTTCTCTGGCCTCTGGCTGGCTTCCCTTGATACTAAGGGGCCTTGCCAGGGCGACCTCCTTTGCCGCCTCGGCCCTTCCCGCCAACGCCATGTTGGTCTCTCTCTTTGTCAAACTTCTCATACTCAGCCTTCTGCTTCTTAAAGAGTTGCTCAACCTGATGGCACTCTCGAAGATCGTGGCCCTTGGTCCGATGGATCTTGCAATACGGCCTGTCAGCCTTCCCACCCTTCTCGGCAGCCGTGGCATCCCGGCAATCAGTGCACGCAGCAACTTCCTTGCCGGGAGCCTCGGTCTTGGCCTTCTTGCAGGTACTAGCAGTGCTCGATCCTTCAACAGCCAGAACTGTTTTGTCCCTCCGCTTGTTGTTGCATTTCTTGTTCTTCTTTTGATTGGTGGCGACGTCGTCTTCCTTTGAGTCGATGTCGATACCATCTTCTTCACCGGGGAGTCGCCTCCCCTCCTCTATTCGGGCACACTTATCCACCATAGTGTACAGCTCATTCATGGTCTTGGGCAACCGGACGTTCATCTTGGAACGTATCCTGCAGTTGCGCATGTTGGACTAGAGCGCAGCTATCACCGCTGCCGGGTGGATGTCTGGAATGTTCCTGTGCACCCGGCTGAACCTCTGCATGTAATTCCGCAAACTCTCTCCTTGCTTCTGTGGGAGGAGCTGCAAGTCGCTGGGCCGCCCTGGTTCTTGATGACCGCCCGTGAAGGCGCCAACAAACTCATGGCACAGGTCAACCCAGGTCGAGATGGAGCCCTCCGGCAAATGCATCAGCCACGACCTCACGTTCTTCTTGAGTGCCAAAGGGAAGTAGTTGGCGAATACCTTCTCATCTCTTCCTCCGGTGGCTTGAACAGCGATGGTGCAGATGCTCAAGAATGTGTCGGGTTCAATCTTCCATCATACTTTTCTGGTATCTCAAGCTTGAATGTACGTGCAGATGGCCAACGGACTTGCCGCAGCTCACGAGCGTAAGCGGGGCACCCAACCTCGAAAGGCAGGTACCCGTCTCCATCGGGCATGGGCTCATTGACGTTAGGGCCATTGCGCCTATTAGACTGGTGGCGGGTTTCACGATGTCGTTCGATGGTGACATGCGCGTCTCCCCTCCGCCTGTCTTCTAGGACTGGTCAGTGGTCTCGACGTGCCCGAGGATCGGATGAAGCCATCACTACGTCGTCGGGTTCTTGGTCGCATGACTCTGGCTGTGGCCCCTGTGCTGGCTGCCGCAGAGGGGATTGCACCATGGGGGTGGCCCTTCGGTACGGCAAGCGGCTCGGGCCGTTGTCGCAGCCTGTGGGGGCCGTGACGGACCTGCTCGGTGTGATCCTCTTGCTTCGGTGAAACCAATCAGACTCTGAATGGTGTCTCTCCACTCATCCATATGATTGGCTGGCGGCGGAAATCTCGGCAGGAGTTGGCTGCGCCATGGCCTCGGAAGTAGTGCTCGGCATAGACGACAATGTAGATCGCGACGTCGCCTAGCTTCTAACGGTGCCGGTAGTGACTGCGTCATGCCCTCATCGCCATGAGCCGGTTGCCAGGGTAGTGTGGTGATGAGGTGGATATGCTTGGGGATTGGCGACCCCATTCGGCACATTGTCTTGGCTAGCTTGTCCTGGGGGTGGCGCGTGCCCTATAGTCACACCCGCGACGGGGGTGGCTAGAGGGTTGCGGTTCACCCCAGAGCGAGCGCCATCGCTGCGGCTGCATCCTTCAATGGGGTGGAGAGGCGGAGACGGAATAATCTCTCCACCTGCATCCTGCGGAGCGTGGCCGCTCGGATGTTGTTGGCGCTGTCCATCTCTGGTGCCTCCCGCTCCCATTTCTGTCGCAAGTGGAATGGCGGCGGCACCGCCTGTGCCGGCCACGTCCCCCACAGTGTCCATGTCCCCATGCGTCCCCGTATCCCCCATGGTATCGATGGCCGCATGCGAAGGGGCCTTCGAGGTGGACGGGTGAGCTGCAGCACCGGACTTTTTCTTGGGCGCCATGGATGATGAAGCCGTTGACGAAGAAAACAGTGATGAAGGTGACACGATGCTTACACTCTCGGGTTCGCGCAAGCGCCACCCCCTACCTGGCGTGCCAAAGATGCCATGGAATAACATGGCCACCTATGGGACCATCTTCCCCTTGTGGTTCGGCAAGGGGGAAGAGCACATTGCACAAAGAGGAAAGAGCGTAGCGCAGCACGACAGTGATGACACGAGCAGTTTTAGCCAAGTTTGGGCCACCGCGAGGCGTAAAAACCTACTCCTACTTTGGTGGATTGATGAAAGGACCGTGGTGGTGGCGCAGCACTCTAGCCCGGCAAGGTCGCCACGGGACGAGAGCAGCTACGCGCGTACGAGTATACAAGGGTCCGAATCCTTTCTGAGGTTGCCACGACCCTCCTTTTATAGATCAAGGGGTCACCACAATGGAAAATCAGTCATTACGTACTGATTAGATAGCGAACAGTGCTATCATACCTAACTCTATAGACAAGACAAGGCGCATTAAATGCACCACTTAGTGTCACATCGTAGGTGTAGCCCTGCAAGCCTTGCCGAGCCATTCAGCCACCTTCTCGCCTGCCTGCGTGACACGCCCCTGGACGGGTGTCATTCAGAGGTGATTTCCATCAGAAATGGCTGCCATGTAACAAATAACAGCCGCTTAATCACTTGGGGGATCGACAACGCACCGATAGGTGACCTGAGTTGCTGTTAGGTGGAGCGGTGGAGCCTTGGCGGGGTAACCTACCCTCGGCGTGCCCAGTAAGCTTGTCGGGGCGGTCTTGAGACTTGTCCTCGGGGTAGTCTCAACCTCGCCATGCTCGCCTGCCCGGCAAGGGAGGTTTTCCCTTATTCATGTCTTGTTCCTTTGTCTCGTCTTGGTCTTCTTGATCTGCCCTTTGATCTCCCAAAGAGCTATCTCTTCGACTTGGCCTTGCCTTGGATGTTGCAACCTTGCTTCTCGAGTCAGTGTATAGTCGGGGCAACACACGCCTGGAGTTTGTTGCACCGACAGAGAGTCTTTAAACAACATGCAGTACAAAAAAAGACACATTTGTGACATTTTGGGCCGAACGATTTTTTTTTCTGTCATGCTTATGACACTTCTATGATGATAATTGTGACAAAACCCGGTATCATCATAGATGTGGTGGGCTCCTACTTCTATGACAAAAAATCATGACAGAAAATGGGCTTTTCGTCCTGGGCGGGCCGGAGACGCAGCTGCATGACATTCTTTGGGCCGTCCATGACGGAAAAAACCGTGGTAGAAACAAGGGCGAGGAAAATATCAGGGATTTCCCTGTTACGGTGGGTGGTCGGGGGCCGAGCAATGCGCGTTTCTCTTGTACACGTACACGCGTGTGCGAGGCGTTGCGCTCTAACTGAACCCGAGCGAGGCGTTGGGCTCTAACTGAACTCGAGCGATTGCACTGCAGGCTACGTGTTACTGAACCCGAGCGATCGATCGATCCCTTGCTGTTAAGTGAACCCAAGTGATTCCTTCGCTACTGCTGCTAACTGAAGCCGATTGATGCTGCCTCTGGATGAATAGTGAGTGTTGTTGGGGGGTTTGGATGAACAGTTCCCGGTGGGGGTTGGATTAACAGGAACCCGTGGTGTTGCCGCTGGATGAACAGGACCCTGATCGATCGAGCCACTGGAGGGCTGGATGAACAGGACCCCATGGAGGGCTGGATGAACAGGACGACCCTGTGGAAGGCTGGTTGAACAGTAGCCAGTGGAGGGCTGGATGAACAGTAGCCCGTGGAGGGGTGGTTGAATAGGACCCCGTGGAGAGAGCGGGTTGAACAGTAGCCGGTGGTGGAGCGCGCGGTGGAGGCTAGATGAACAGGAGCCCATGGATGAACAGTCACAGGTGGAGGCTGGAGGAGGTCGACGGTGGATGAACAGTAGCCTGTGGAGGCTGGAGGAGGTCAATGGTGGAGATGAACAGTATCCCGTGGAGTCCCATTTTGCGGTATGCCACACCCGTCCCAATGAATATGACCCCCGTTTCGACTGTAGCGCTCCTACACAAGTTTGTTTCCTCCGTTTTGAGGTACGCCACACCCCTCCCGATCAACAGGACCCCGTTTTCACCGTAGGAGGTCCAAGACAAGTCCGTTTCCTCCGTTTTGCGGTACGCCAGACCCCTCCCGATGAACAAGATCCCATTTCGACCGTGGCCGGTCGAACACAAGGCCGTTTCCTCCGTTCTACGGTACGCCAGGCCTCATTTCCATTGGTTGTTCCGTCCAAGCCGGTTGGCTCCCGATGAACATGATGACGCATTCCGTTCCGACCCAACTGGTTGCCTCCCCATGAACACGACGACGACGCAGCTTCTCCGTTCCGACCCAGCCATGTACACGAGCCATGGCCATACGTATGCGCGAGTAGGCGTTCGAGACCCCGCCCGTATGTACATACATGGCCGTATTTACTTTCTTGCACCCTGGCCGCTGTACGTACATGTACATGTTACGTGCGCGCCTCTACTACGACACGTGCGCGCCTCTACTACGACACGTGCGCGCCTCTAAATGGAACAGTATGTACGTACACGTTGGCGGCCAGAATGACAATGCTACGTACGCTTCGACGAGGTGGGTCCCAACTGCCAGGCACTTCCTTCTGTGCGAAGATGTAGCTGGTGGGTCCCAGGAGTCAGGGGGGAGTGTTTTTTTGCTAAATACGGTGGCCCGTCCAGTGGGTCCCTGCTGTCAGTTGGAGGAATCATTATTTTCCGCTAATAAGGAGGAACTTCCTTGCTGCAGCCGTGGACCCAGCTGTCAGCCTTTCCACGGACAGTACTCTTCAGATGGAAGTTGTTCCTTGACCACGTTGACCACGCCACGCCGAGAGCACCAGGGCGGTGGACGACGGTGAGGCCTAGGAAGGGGACGACGCGGAGCCGGGGAAGACACGACAGTGGAAGCCCACACGGAGAGGAGTACGAGGGTTCACTGGTTTGGCTGCAGTGTGAGCCTGCCGTCGCCGCAGGGCCTGGCCAGCGGTGGGAGTAGTAGGGGGCGGTGAGGCCTCCGCGGCAGCAAAGCCAGCCATGGGAGGCAGGAGCAGGCGGCACGACCGGCGCTGCTTTGGGCGGCTGGTGCAAGAAGACCAGAGGTTGAAGAAGCACTACGGCTGTTGGATGTACATCGTACGGTCACTGGAGCTAGAATCGTTCATATTGACTAAGTTGACAAAGCCCTCCGTCCGCGTCAAATTAGTAGGCCCACAAGACATCCTCCCATATGGTGGGTCCCAGCTAGCAGGGGGAGTATTCGGTTTTTTGTGCGTAATAACGAAGCACTTCCTTGCGTGCGAAGATATAGCTGGTGGGTCCGAGCTATCAGCGGCAGGAACATTTTTTCGCGAAATACAGAGGCCCTTTCGGTGGGTCCCAGATGTCAGGTGGAGGAATCATTATTTTGCGCATAATAAGGAGGCATTTCCTTGTGTGCGGCCGTGGACCCAACTGTCAGCCTCTCCACGTACAGTCCACTTCTGATGGATGTCGTTCGTTGACCACATTGACCACGCCGCGCCGAGCGCATCCAAGGTTGTGGACGACGGTGAGGCCCCGGACAGCAATAAGCCAGAGATGGGAAGACGCGGGAGTGGAGTTGTAGACGGAGAGGTGTACGAGGGTTAACTGGTTCTGGTGCGGTGTGGTTCGCAGTCGGTGGAGACGAACAGGAGGTGTGGAGGGGTGGAGGGATGGCCTGGCTGGCGGTGGGGTAGCGCTTCACAGCGAAGCATGCTAAGCAGAGCTACTAGTACCAGGAGGCGGGAGCAGGTGGTCCCGGCGGTGCTGGAGGAAGAAAACAAGAGATTGAAGATGGATACCAGTCGTTGGATGTAAATCCAATGGCTAACGATGTCAGAATAATTTGTTGACTAAGTTGACAACGACTTGCGTTGGCTTTGACGTATTGGCCCACATTTTAGACTCCAAAAATGTGGCACGTATTCAACCCATTTTTCAGAATTTACAGTCAATTTGATCTCTTTTTTTAGAATTACAATCCATTTGCTGGGCTAGGTGAACAAATAATGTAGCGTCCATGCAGCCCATTTATTTTTGCCTAAAAAATTACAGGCCATTTGCACTTTCTCGAAATACACGAATTTGCTGGGCTGATTCTAATTATAATGTTGGGTTGGGCACATCAATGTTATCAAAAAATAAACAGGGGCTGAGCATTTTGTTATAAATATATTTAAATAATAAGTGATTTATTATTACATTGGTCCTTAAAACTTACCAAGCTTTTGTACACAATCACCAGGATTTTCGTTGCCAAAAAATTCCAGGATTTATTGTTAAGAAAATATTTTTTAAGTTAATAAGATGTGGGATATTGTTTTCGTACATATGTAAGTATCTGTTAAATATATGATGACAATAACAATAATATATAATAACATATAGAATAATTTAAATATATATATTATAGTTAGAAGGGAAACATAAGTTGGGCCAGGCATTCCTATTCTTATATAGAAAAATAGAACGGACCTCTACGTTTTCTTCAAAAAAATACATAAATTGGGCTGCCGATGTTTCAGGAAAAATAAAACCTCGGATGGGAGGTCCATAAGCCGGTCGATACATGACGACCCTCAAGAAAATACAAACCGGCATGTCGTGGGCTGCGCATGTTAAAAAACAAAGCCTTGACGGGGCAGCCCACAACCCAGCTGATACTTGCTGCCCCACTGATAATAAATGATACCTGCCTGCTCCCCGGCTTCGTTGTGAGTTTATCTCCTTTAGTAACTACGTTGAAGCTCCTAAAAAATGTAACTATGTTGACAAACCTGTGGGCCCCAACGTGAGTATAGCATGAGGAAGAAGTATTTTTTTCAATGCGGCACCTGCTTGCGTACGGCCATAGACCTGGTGGGTCCCGACTGTCCGCCTCTCCACGTACCGCCCTCTCCAGATTCCTCTCGTTTGTTCAGCATGTTCACAATGGCAGACAGCGGCGCCGCGGCGAGCGCACAAAGGCGCTGGAGGAGATCGGACCACCTGAGGCATTGCCTTATTTGTAACGAAAGTACTGAACTAGCCCAGTGGCCAAGTGACACTACCGACAGCTGTGCTGCCCGGGTTCGATTCCACCTAATGTAGGGAAAATACCTTCAATTTTTTTGCCTCTGCCATTATTGACATGTGGGTCCCCATTGTCATCTACGCACACCACTTCCAACACTTACCAAAACATCGTCCCTCGTTTTCTCTGTTTTTCGTAAACTCGACATTGTGTGGGCATTTTGAAAATAGCATATCTTTTTTACTGTGCATCATATGAAGATGTGCTATGCATGAATGTTGATTAGCATGATGTTAACTCGCTGGTAGTTCCATTTTTGACCATGAATAAAACTTCCAACATGATGTTATCCCTGTTTGAAAAGGTCGTATTAATATAAATGTTGTGCCTCTGAAAGTTGCAGTTTCTTATCTGAAACTGAACATGTAGTTTCTTATCTGAAACTGAACTTGCAGTTTCTTATCTGAAAATGAAACTTGAAGTTTCTTCTCTGAGAATCACATTATTTGCACTTTTATACTCGTATGAAACTACAGTTTTAAGTGCTAAAAGTAGATCTCTATAATTCATAAAATACTTCATATGCTCAATACTGCAAATCTGAAATTCGAAAGACATTCATATCTGAAAGTACTCTCTAAATACACAACACAAAACACAATACCCAACCTGCAAATACTGACAACCCTAAGCACCTCCTGACAATTCACAACCTGCCCGACTATTGGGCTGGGGGGGGGGGGGCAGTCCCCTCCTATTCCTCGGCGGCAGACAGCTGCCCCTTGAGACGATGTGAACGGCGAGGGAGAGGACGACGGGGAAGCATCGTCAGGCCAACTGCTTTTCTCCTCTTGCAGTTGGGTTCGGTCGATGCAGACTCCACTGGCTCGCTCTGGCACGGCACCCTCACAAACGACACCCTGTAGATGCTCGATCCTTCAATCTCTGGTGGATGCTCCATCTGGGATCGATACTCCCACCACCGCTCCCTCACGATCGGATTCGGTGAATCTGTTTGCTCCATGGCCCAGAGGAGAAGACATAGTCAGGCCAACTGCTTTGGGAGTATCGCCGCCTTTTCGCTCTGTTGCAGATATTTGGCCATGGATATCGCCGTCGCCGCTAGTTGTTCCTTGTTGTCAAACCAAGACTGTATCTCCAAGATCCTAGCTAGCTTCATAGGGTCGCCGTCTATGATCCTCATGTATCGGTTGTACTCCTACATCGATCTACTTCTCCACAACACCTTCACTCGCCGGCGGTGGCATTTGAATGGAAGAGGAGAGGAGCAGCGCTGGTTTTGGATTAGAACGGGAGAGGAGCGACGCTGGTTTTGGATTGGAACAGGAGAGGAGGGGCGGTGGTTTTGAAATGGAAGAGGAGAGGACCAGCGCTGGATTTAGATTGGAACAGGGGAGAAGCGGCGGTGGTTTAAGAGGAGAGGAGCGGCGCTGGTCTTGGAAGTATTTTTTGTTTTGCGTATTTTGGGTCAAAGATTGACCACGTACTGTATTTGACAAGCAAAATGTGAACGCATGTCACCAAAAATTGTATTGTTTGGTTCGTATTTGAATGTACTTTCAAATTATATTAGTTTTGCAAGGTATAACATATATTTTATTTGTGAAAATCATGGTCAATTATGACCCAGAATAAAAGGGAGACTAGTTAATGTGGGGTCGCTTTCTTAATTGAAGGGTAAATTGATTTTGATTTTGATCCAGTCACAGCGCGCCGGCCCTCTCGTCGAATCCTAAATCACTGCCACACGCTCCTCTCCCTCTTCTCCATTGCAAAACCACCTCCTCTCCTCTCCATCATCTCCATTCCAAAACCACTGTCTCGCCTCTCTCTCTTCTCCATTGCAAAACCACCTCCTCTCCTCCCCATCATCTCCATTCCAAAACCACCGTCTCGCCTCTCCCTCTTCTCCATTGCAAGAGCACCGTCTCTCCTCTCCATCATCTCCATTCCAAAACCACCGTCTCGCCTATCCCTCTTCTCTATTGCAAGACAACCGTCTCTCCTCCCATCTTCCAAAGCTAGCACTGGACCACTCAGAAGGACATCTATGGAGAGGATGCATCAGTGAATCAAGCAGATCGCCGGCGGCGACCAAGCAAAGTTAGCCAGGTTGAAGGAGATCCTTACTTGGTTTGACAATGAGTGGGAGATTTCGACGATCGTGAGGGCCATGTGGCAATGTATGCGAAAGAGCGAGACGGCGGCGACGAGGACGGCAATGTACTCCTCGGCGGCAGTCACGCCGCAGTCCTTCGAGTTCATCGAGTATCTCCTCTGGGCGATGAAGCAGATAGATTTGCCCGAGGCAAAAGTCAGGCGGTGGTGGTGGGCGTACAGGTCGAAGGTCGAGCACCTAGAGGATAACGAATCGATCGAGTACGGTGTGCCATTCGTGAGGGTGCAGAGCCAGCCAGAGCCACATGAGTATTCATTCTCCCACCACAAGAGGAGGCCGGATGGCGCGACGTCGCTTCCCCACCGTTCTCCACTGTTCCCTCGACGCTCGCCTCGTTTCAACGGCGGAGGTAGGGTTTAAGGTAAGCTTCGCAGTAACCTAATCTTCCATCTGCTCATGCTTACAATCAGTCTCCGAGTACTACGCCAATCACCCTAAAATAGCTCTGGACCTTTGGGTTAAAGTTGTGACACTGTGTACAAATAAAGAAAAATATATTGGTGCTTCTTTCAGAAAAGAGTACTCCCTAGAAAACTGTCAATATAAGCTACTAGTATTTGGTTACAGGATTTGCTGCCGAGAAAGATCCATCCACAGAGAGCGCAACACATCCCATTGGTGGTGGTGGATGCCAATGCGTGCGTGGAGCATGGTTGGTGTCGGTAATTTTTACTTGGCACACCTAGCACTCTACATATATGCCGGCTCCATCCGTACATTTGTGCAGTTCCACCAAAATGCAGCTGAATAACCCTGTTTGCACAGATAGTGAAAAAGCATGATTACATTATAGTGGCACTAGTTGATGAAACATACACTAATGAATAGAAGAAAATATTGCGATAGTATCATAGTATGCCATGTTGCGAGGGCGAGATGGGCCCTGTGATGCCTCATACGGTACGCCTCATACTAGAAATCGACCCAAGTCTCCCTGATACACCTTCTGCCTGTGATGAACATCAGTGTAGAGTGGTAGTACAAGGAGGGGCCTTGAGTCAATCCAATCTCTATTTTTGTGCAGATCGACTAAAATTAAGCACCCCAGTTTGCAGAAACGCTTAAACATTAACAATGGGACTAGCTGATGAAACATATACTAACAAAGAGAAGCACTTTCTTTATCTACATTGGAAATGAAATGATAGAGAGGACACTCACTCTATTTTAACAGTATTATTACTTCATTTTATCAGTGGCACTAGGGTGGAGTAGGTGGCAAACGAGGTGTGCCGTGCGTCGCAAGGATGGAGGACGGGGGTGCTTAGACTGTGCTGAAGCTGGCTCTATCTTCCCCCCTGATGTTTCTCTGGTAGCATTTGGGTTGTAATCCAAACTTGGTCGAGCTGGTGTTGCGTCCCCCTACCTGCCTAGCTTATGTGGCGAACTTGTCTCCTGCTAGTACTCAGTCCATTCTAGTAGTAGTTGCATAACTGCCCGTTTACACTAAAATGTTGTCGGATAATGGTTGTCTATGGTAGGGTTTCTTTAATGAAATCGAAGGAAACCCCCTCTTTATATATATATATATATATATATATATATATATAAATTCAGTGGCACTTGCGGTGCCAAAACATTGCCTCAAATTAATAGTGACACTAGATTAAGGTACAAAATAATAACATTACTGCTTTATCATGGCAGTGCCAAAACAGTAGCACAAGAGCAGACTCAACATGCAGGATCTTTGGCAAATGGTGAGACCAAAAAGGATCATACCTTGTGATGGGAACCACATCTGCAGTGAACAACATCATAGAAGGGATGACACCAGTCACCAAAATGGATGATTCAATTCATGGGACCTTTTGGTGCAGTTCACCTATAATGAAGCAATGTCCCATGAGCTAGCAGCTTCTTCTTCATTTTTTAAGAAAAGGGCTCCAGCCCCGTTTCCATTTCCATCAAAAAAGAAACCCACAGAGCTTCTTGTTCATTAGTAGCAATAAAATTGAGCAGCATCAAGGTTGGTTGTGAAGCTCCAAGAATGTTCAACTATACACTGGTACGCGTCGGTGCAAAACAAACGGTTTTTAACCCCTTTACGCGACGGCATTTGGAACCGTCGCCAAGTGAGTGTGGGCGATAGGGGGGTCCTTCCCACATGACCTAGAAACCGTCGGGGATATGCCCTCCTGGCACACACGCTCGACAAAATGAGGTCGTGTGCCACCGGCGAGCGCTCAAATACGGAAATACGTAAAATAGAGCTAAAAAAATACAATTATATGGCGAAATTGTTTCCGGTCGCAAGTACATCCCACATAGTCAGTCCCCGCTAAAAGTTTCCGTTCGTATGTAGATCCCACACAGTCGCTCCAAGGAAAACGTTTCTGTTCACAGGTACATCACACACAATTTTTCCTGTTAAATCGTTTCTGATAGCGTTGCCATTGCACACGATATTAATAATTTTATCATTTGCGTTATTGAATGCATCACACACAGTGCGTAGAAGAAACTGTGTGGCAATGGTTGTCCATCACACACACTTTTTATGTGGTAAACGTTTGCGCAAGGTGGCCTAACGCAAACAGTTTTCGAGAGAAAGTCGTGTGTGCAGTGGAGATTGATAGCACATGTAGTGGATCCTAGAAACGTTTCTGATTTCCACGTATATCACAGATGTTTCGCTTTCGCAAACCGTGTGCAGTGTAATCCCTGATTAATCCAATTAATCCCTAATTTAAAAATCACATGTTTTGAATTTGAAAGTAGGCAATCACTTATTTCATATCCAACCATGTTTATTACAAATATAGGTTCAACCACAAATCCATAATTCGATACACAGGTACATATACTGAAGAACTACAGAAGCACCAAGTAAAGAATGATGAACCACAGTTGTACTAAAGACTGTAAAGAGAGAGGCGAAAGACATTCTGGTTGTTAGAGAAGGTGAAGCAGAATGCCCATATTGTGCCCTCCTCCATGCGTAATGCGCGCACGACTCTAGCCAACCCCATGTGATGGCTGCCCATCCATCCTTCACTGTCTTCATTAGGACTTCTCGATGCTCATTGTAGTCTGGATGAAATACTTTAACCTTCATTGCATGTCCACCAATCATGTACTTTGCGAAGTAATCTTGAGTGAACTGCTTCGGGAACCACTGGGAACAAAAAAGATTCAGACATTGTTGTCTAACAACTCATTATGGGCAGTAAAAAGAGAAGGCTGCAGAGTTTGTAGTTACCATCCTACAGCTTACTATTGTGTTGGATAGAGCATAAACAAATAATTTGCTTGCCACCATTCGTATCTTTTTGCTACTAATCCTTATCAGTTTCCTCACTTGATGCTTTTTCATCAATATTTCATTGCCCCATACGCAAAAAGGGTCGATGCGTGGATCCGTGCCAAGGGCATATGTACCTACAAGCAACAAGTCAATATTAGAAGCTAACTAGTGTCCAGGCCTGGATCTATATGCACTACATTATGGAACGATGGGGGGAGTACAAGCCGAGGGATGAAGCTAACCTCGACAGAAAATGGTGGCCACTCCCGTTGTTGTCCTGCATAAGTACTGGAAAGGCATGATAAGTACAGGAATCTTAACATCAAACAAATATAGCAAAGGTAAACAACATCATGTCCAAATGATAGCTTGAATGTGTTGGTTTCAGCATGCTGTTAAAGCAGATATAAAATGGAAGGCAATGTTACCGACAACAGGCTTAACACCCATCAAATATTGCAATTCAAACTAGTATTGTTGAAAATGAATAGAACATAGGTAATGCTTAAACATCACACTGGATGAAATGTGTAAAACTGAAATAAGCGGCATGTGTTAACTACACCAGGAATAACTGGAACCAAATATAGCCGTTCAAACTGGTATTGATGTAGTCGAGCGGCACAGTTCTGACTTGCACATAATGAACAACACATTGTGAATGACTGAAATAAACAAGGCATAAATGACTTGTATAACAACCAAATATAGCCATTGAAAACTGGACAAAGTCTCACTGCAACCAACCTAACAAGCAAATGCAGATAAACAGGGCATATGCTTGAAAACTGGACAAATGCTCACTGCAACCAACCTAACAAGTAGATAAAGATAAACAAGGCATCTGCTTGATAACTGGACAAATGCTAAAAAAGCAACCTAACAACCAAATACAGATAAACAAGGCATCTGCTTGATAACTGGACAAATGCCAAAAAAAGCAACCTAACAACCAAATACAGATAACAAGGCATCTACTTGATAACTGGACAAATACTCACTGCAACCAAACCAAGAACCAAATAGAGATAAAAAAGGCATCTACTCGATAACTGGACAAATACTCACTGCAACCAAACTAAGAACCAAATATAGATTAACAAGGCATCTGCTCGATAACTGAAAAATGTTCACTCCAACCAACCTAACAACCAAATACAGATAAACAAGGCATCTACTCACTATAAACAACCAAATATAGCCATTCGTGAAACTAAAGTGGATAATTCATACTTAAACATCACATAGACCTATTGAACAATACATTTTTGCATAACTGAAATAATTGAACACGGCACAGTAAGCACCGCACAGCAAATGCTAGTACAACAAAGGGTATGGGTTGGCAAGCTAGAAAATGTAAGATTTGTTGATAGAATGTTGCCTCACATTTGATGGACGGGGTCCTTACAGTTGGAAGAGCACAGACCCATGGTGCACTCTATGATGTCACAGATGGGTTGTTTCACCTTGGAAGAACCTTCATGGGTGCCCTCCTCGTGGTCGTGGTCATGGTCGATGAGATCTGACTTGGCAATTGAGGATCCCAAGCCGCCGCCATAGAACGTGTCCTTCAGAAGTGACAAAATGGGCTCGATGGCGTATAAAGCTCGCAAATCCTTGACCGCTTAGCAAAGGAGATCAGCGGCAGGGCCGTCAAAGAGCTTGACGACGGAAGAACCTTCAGCATGGCAACGTAGTCAACGTCTTCGCCGGCTTCCGCGGCGACGTGTTGCTCCGGGATCGACAGGTTGGGGCGAACGGCGGCCACCTCGCCAACGTCCGCCAGAGAGGCCATGATAAACCTCTTCTTGGCCGAACGCTCGTCAGGCTCCCCGGGATACGTGGTCGAGCTTAGGCTACGACATTCTGGAGTAGGGGATGTGGATCTGGCGGGGAGGGATATCGCAGGCCTCATCTAAAAACTCAGGGGAGTGGGATGACTTTATGGGAATCGCTGGGTAACCTGAACTTTACTATCTAAGCCAGGAGGAACAGGCAGACCGGCAGGGTTGGCGGCGGCGCCGACGGTGGCCGCGAGCTAGGGTTCGAGGGGGGAGGGGGCGGGTGGGGGACTATGGAGGGGGGGTGGTGTTTGAGGATACGCTGCGGCTACTGAAAATTTTAGTAATGGTCGGTGGAGATGGTGGTGGACGAGGGAGGGCGACGGTTCAAATGCCTCGGCTACTGCAGCTTTACTATAAGGTCGGTGCTGGAGGAGTGTGGGCGACGGTTGAAGTACGACGGCTACTAAAATTTGGGTAAAGGAACTGATGCGGGGCGGGAGTGCCCAAGATCGCGCATGGTCCAATAACAATATGCGTGTATGATAATAAGTTAAAGTGGCGCGGATCCGCCGATTTTTGCAACGCTCAAGGCGGGTAGTTTGTTTTTTATATTTCTAGCTAGCTGGTCTACCGCACATGGTTCGTCCTAATTTCCATATAAACTTACCCGCCTTTAGCTTGCACAGGTGGTGGTTTTACAGCGCACTTGCATCGCACACGGTTGAGCGAGTACCTCCACCTTAATTTGCTCGTGCTTGCGCGGTCGTGGTGATTTCAGCGCACTTGCATCGCACACGGTTGAGCAAGTACCTCCACCCTTTGCTCGCGCTTGTGCGATCGTGGTGATTTCAACGCACTTGCATCGCACACGGTTCATCCAGTACCTCCACCTTAATTTGCTCGCGCTTGCGCGGTCGTTGTGATTTCAACGCACTTGCATCGCACACGGTTGAGCCAGTACCTCCACCTTAATTTTCTCGCACTTGTGCGGTCGTGATGATTTCAGCGCACTTGCATCACACACGGTTGAGCTAGTACCTCCACCTTAATTTGCTCGCGCTTGCGCGGTCGTGGTGATTCACATCGCACTTGTATCGCACAAGGTTAAGCTATTAAACCCCGTGTCCGTTGAGGGTCATCAGAGTCTTTGCAGCAAAAAATAACGTTAGAGAGGGTCAAAAGACAGCCACACCAGCATGTGTCCCAAATATATATGAGTGAAAAGGCTGGTCTGTGATGTTCGAAATTCCAATGCACAACTTTGACCCCGCGGGCCCGCGGTTGGGCGCATCGTTGAAGATCGATGAGAGGGGCCAGAAGTCAAGAACCACCTGGAAGTGGCCAAATATATGTATGAATATTGGGGATGTTTAAACCTTCAAATACAGAATGCATAACTTTGGTGGCACCTGCCTCGCAAACCCGAAAGCACCCTAACAACCACATAGCTAGGATATATATAATGACATAATGTCGTACCTAGCTAGGATGCTTGGCCCACCACCTCCCACTTCATGTCAGCGGGGCGGATGCACGTAATGATCAATACTTTGGTCATACATGCATGTTGCCATGACCTACCATAAGATGGACCAATGAATCTTTTGTTTGGTCAAATGACAGTTGTTGTTGTCGATAAACCGCTTGGGCCAATAGATTGAACCATCATAAAAATTGCAGGAGAGGGACCACAAAACCAGCACCTCATGCATGCGGCCCAAAATGATGTACGTTGGGAAGGGGTGATGTGTGTTTTCAGTATAGAATAATGTACAATTTAGATGTGGTGCCTACCTCTTGATATAGACAACAACCATGAAGGCAAGGTAGTTAAGGACGAGATACGTACGCATGGTTTGATGTAGGTCGAACCTAGCAATCTGAGCATCTGGGAGGGAATCCTGAGAACGCATGAACTCGAGCTTTGGTTGACCAACATTTGACGGTGACCAGCCCTAACACGAACTAGGAGGAATCCATTCATGGCCAACACATACCCCTCATTATCGGTCAAAGGGATGATATATATACACTTGGGGAGCCCACAGATATCCGTGTCGTCACAAAAAAACGCACAAGGGAGACATGGTCGATCAGAAGACCCCGTATACACTGCATGCGGCCCGAAAATATGTATGGGTACGATGGTGTATGATGTGTTTAAATCCCAAATGCACAACTTCGATGGGCCACGCCAACTACATTACAAACCGAACACCGTACCCGACTCCAAGCCTGGTTCAATACCTATGATGTCAGTTTCCCAATTTCGAGGCACCACGCATGCGCTCAAACTTTATTTTGTCTAGCATGGGACACATCTATATATATCTATACATCTATACACCTATATAGTGTGCGAATAACTTTGAAAGTTGCTCGTTTGATGAAGCCAATCCGACAATACACAGATGGCAAATCTGAGCACTACTGGCCGTTGGATATCATCTAAATTCCACCAGATTCTGCCACATGTACAATCTTGAAGACTCCATGGTTGAACTTAAGCATAATGCACAAACCTCAAAACACAAAACACAAGCACTTCTCCTTTGTTCTCTAGAATCTTCCATATCTTAATTGCCCAAACCTTTTTTTTCTAAATGAATTGTCACTTTTTGTTTTTACCTTTACAATGCACAATTTCATGAATCTTAAGATAGTTTTTTTATAAAAATAATTAATTTTGGATGAGATGACTTATAAGAATTAAACGAACATCTACATCATGCATATCTATGAGAAGAGGCGGGAAACCGATGAGAGGAGTGGCGAGAAACGGTAGCCTGTTTTGAATGAAAATCTAGTAGAGAAGGAAGCGTGAGCTACACGACGCATGCGCACAGTGCTTACCCGTGTAATGCATGTGCTCTCGAAAGGGCTCAGGGTTGTCGTTCGATCTGGGAGCATCCAATGGTGCACACGTATGATCCGTGGGCTTTGGGTTCTGGCCAGTCAGAACGCACAACTCAGATCGCGCGCGCAGCGGGGGGGATATCATACGGAAACCAACATTTGGTGGAAACCTGTGAAAACCACGAGAAAAAGAAGTTTTCAAGTTTCAAAAAAATGCGGGATGTTAAGAGGATGATGTTTTATTGCCACACAAAACTTCAAGTTGAAACACATTACGAGACGTGAGCTATGGAAAAAACAAAATCAGTGTTGAATAGTGCCGAATAGTAATGTCACTATTCAGGGCGGAATTTGTCTTTTTCATAGCTCACATCTTGTAATGTTTTTCAACTTGAAATTTTGTGTCGCAATAAAACATCACCTTCTTAACATCCCACATTTTTTCAGATTTTTATGAAACTTTAAAATATGGTTTCCACGAAGTTTTCATTAAATATCGGCTTTCGTGAGTGAACCATGTGCTATTTGAAAATATTTCGTGAGAAGAATCTCGGTTTTTAAATACCCGTAAATCCAAAACTAAGCTAAAAATCGTGAAACCTGCCATGATGTCACGACATCGCACTTATATGTCGAGGAATTATTTTCGTCGATTGTGACGCAAGTTTTATTACAAGCCTCTTAGAAACTGGAGCTTCTGTCAAAGAAGTATCGTGGTTCCGATAGGGAAACGTGTCCCCCTTGTGGGCGAAACGTAATCACTGCCGCTTTTCGCCTTGTATTTTCTTCTATGGGCAACATGGAACGACAGGATATCCGTGCTGAAATTTAAACTTATTCAGGGTTCGTTTGGCCTTTTTATACACTAATTAATTTTCCTAGGCATTTAATGTCCATAATTCAAATCTGAACTACAAATACATGCTCCAGTTCACCAAAATGGCTAGAAAAATTATACATGTGTCCTTGGGTGCACGTTTAGGTCCCATGCCAGGAATGGGAACGAATTACAACCATACCGGTGTCATGGCTCGTCCTCAAACATTTCGAATCTTTGTTTTTAAGTCCCCATAAATCCTAAACTCACCAGAAAGTCATCAAAGGTGGCATGGTGTCACGTCATGGCACATATATGTCATGGTAAAAACATTGTCCAATTTGGGCCAAGCTTTATTACAAACCTCTCACAAAAACTGGAGCTTCTGTCAAAGAAGCCTCGTGGTTCTGATAGGGAAACGTGTTCCCCTTGTGGGCGAAACGTAATCACTGCCTCTTTTCGCCTTGTATTTTCTTCCATGGGCAACATGGAACGACCGGATATCCGTGCTGAAATTTAAATTTATTCATGGTTCGTTTGGCCTTTTTATAAACTAATTGAGTTTCCTACGCATTTAATGTCCATAATTCAAATCTAAAATACAAATACATGCTCCTGTTCACCAAAATGGCTAGATAAGTTATACATGTGTCCTTGGGTGCATGTTTAGGTCTCATGCCAGGAATGGGAATGAATTACAGCCGTACCGGTGTCCTGGCAAGTCCTCAAACATTTTGAATCTCGTTTTTTAGTCCCCATAAATCCTAAACTCACTAGAAAGTCAGCAAAGGTATCATGGTGTCACGTCATGGCACATATATGTCGTGGTAAAAACATTGCCAATTTGGGCCAAGCTTTATTACAAACCTCTTACAAACCGGATCCTGTCGCAAGAACCCTTGTGGTTTTGATAGGGAAATGTGTCCCCTTGTGGGCCAAACGATAATCACTCCCTCATCTAGCCTCGTATTTTCTTCTACACGCGACACGGAACAACTGGAGATTCGCGCTAAACTTTGAAATTATTCAGGGTTCGTTTGAACTTTTTTTCATTAATTGAGTTTTCTAGGAATTTAATGTCGATCATTCAAATCCGAAGTACAAATACATGCTCCAGTGCACCAAAATTGCTAGAAAAAACGTACATGTTTCCTTGGGGTGCATGTTTAGGTCCCATGGAACGAATGGGAAGGAATTCAACCGTCTCTCCGTCCTAGTTTGGCCACAAACATTGCGAATCTCGGTTTTTAAATGTCTGTAAATCCAAAACTCACCAGGAAATCATGAAACTTGGCATGGTGTCACTACATGGTACATATAATTGTCCATTTTGGGTGAAGCTATATTATAAGCCTTTTACAAACTGGAGCCTGTCGCAACCCTCGTGGTTCCGGTAGGGAAACACGCCCCTCTTGTGGGCGAAACAATAATCGCTGCCTCTTCTCGCCTTGAACTTTGTTTTCTACAGGCAACATAGAATAACAGGAGTGTCGGGCTGAAATTTGAAACTATTCAGGGTTCGTTTGCCCATTGTATATATATTACTAATTACTAAGTTTGCTATGCATTTAATGTAGTCCATAATTCAAATTTGAACTACAACTACATGCTCTAGTGAAGGAAAATGAGTGGGAAATCGTACATGTGTCATTGGGTGCATGTTTAGGTCTCGTTTAAGGAATGAGAATGAATTACAAACTTGTCGTCATGCTGAAACAATGAGAATCTCAGTTTTAAATCCCAGTAAATCAAAAAGTCACCCAAAAAACATGAAACTTGGCATGGTTTCATGACATGGCACATATATGCCATTGTAAAAAAAAATCATCCAGTTTGAGAAGAGGCGCACACATTAGTAGCCAACGAAATCCTTTTTGAAACAAAAAGCTGACACGTTAATATCGCAAACGGTTGCATTATATTTACCGTGTCAAAATTTAACCATACTCGGTGGCGTGCGTGCAGCTGTTTGATTAGACGGGACGAGCGCGAGAATTCTGCCGTGCAGGCTCGACGGGACACGTGCGAGCAGTCCGCCGCGCAGGCTCCACGGGACGCGTGCATCCTGTCCTCCTCGCTGGCTCGACGGGACACGTGTGAGCCGTAAGGCCGCCCATGCTCATTGGGAAGCAAGCCCTTTGACCTCCATGCACCAGCCACCGCCCGCCTCGCTCACAACTTCTCCATTAATGGGTTAATTAAAGCACCTGGACGGAGGGTATTTGCTTGTGATCCCATGGCAGCATTTGCTTTGTTCGTGTTTTCAACTCGTATTCCGCCCTAATTTAAATTTCCACATAGGGCAACGGATAATATGACCACAAATAAAATGGCAACGGATAATACAACGACAAATTTACAATGGCGTAGATAATAATTGTCTTACATATTCCGGATAATTTAAAATGCCACATGCGGCAAAGCCCGGAAGACACGGGGGCAAGAGAAGAAGGAAATTGTAGACAACGATCTGGGTCGCTACTATCTCTACTCGTCGATGGATCGCCGGGCGGCGAAATCCTCCAGCTCCTTCTTCAATTCCTCATGACTTTGCTTGAAAGCAGCCACTGATTCCTCCACCTCCTGCTCGCGCTTGATCCGGAGCTTCCTCAAGCCACCCATCAGTTCCTCGACGACTGCTTTCAGCGTCATCTCCGAGGCACTGCTCTGCTCATGTAGCATCTACCAGCCGGCGGCCTCCTCCTCCTTCTCGGCGACCAACTTGAGGAGCTTCGCATTGTCACCCATGAGTTGCTCGACGAGGCCGGTCACCTGGTAAACCGAGGCATCGCTTATCTTGAGCAGCTTCATCAAGCCGTCGACCAGCTCCTGATGCGTAGTGACGCCAGCGAGAATGTCGTCGTCGCCAGCGAAGGACTTCAGGAACACTGGCTCGTCGTGATGGCCGATGCTGCGAATGCGCTTGTGAGAGCCCTCGCGTGCCCGTGAGAGCTCGATCGAGGGCTTCGCGGCGCGCCGGGACATCTCTGCTGCGGCCGCGGCTTCGGGGCGGGACCTCTCTAGTGCTTCCACGGCCTTGGTCTTTGTTGCCTGGTTATATGTCCACCCTAAACTCCTCCTACCGGTCATGGTGAAATGACTTGACAGAAAAAACCAGTTTTGTGAGTGATGAGGAGACGAACTGTGAAGTAATTTTCGAGTGGGTATTTTTTATAGCCCGGTGCTAAGTGTGAACACAAATTAGTTTGATACGTGCGAACAAATTTGCAATTACTTATCGCGTTGTAATCAACAATGTGACGAGAAACAATGTCAAAATTTATTGATGGCAGAAGGTTGACCACGTGGTTGCTCGCCGTTGAGGCGGCCGCGGCGCGCTCCGCTCTGGCGTCCCTACGCGCGCTCTGCTCGCGATTGAAGCAAAGTTACAATGGCAATGGTTAATAATTCTTAATAATTGTCTTAGATATTCAGGATAATTTAAAATGCCAAATGCGGCAAGGCCCAAAACACTCATGACCTACATATGCATACAATTATAATAAAATATAAGCTAAAAGGCAGAGCTGCGGCCTTCCGACGATGGTCTTCTCGGACTCCATGATCATCATAGCACCCTTGCGGCCATTCACTCCGAGTGTCCCGACCCGACTCCGCCTATGGAGCTGCTGGCGCTGGGAGACTCATGGGGCTGCTGGGCCTCTTCTAGAAGAGCTTGACAACGTGCAATCGCGCGCATGACAACTTCGTGAAACCGCTCCATTTCCATGTCTCTGGCCAGGTAGCAAATTCCGTCGATCACCTGCATCCTCAAGATATCACGTTGGCAATGTTCTACTTCCATGGGGACGTCAACTCCGCCAAGGATGCGCTCAAGCCTGGCCACCACATCATCGGGGTCTACGTTGACATGGCCGCCGCGGGCAATGATGAAGTCGCAGGCTGCCTTTGTCTTGACTGAATCACAGAGGTCCTCTGCCCATTCCTTGCGGGGCATCAGGCTCTCGATGAGCACTGGTGACGGCGGTTCTTCTGGTGGGTCGTCGATCATGCCGCCGAGCAGCTCTAGATATTTTGCACGGTGGATGGCAAACTGCTCATCACACCTCCTCTGCAATATGTCGATTGTGCTCCCAAGGACTGTGACGCCGATATCGTTCCCGATGGGCCATGGTGCCTGCACCGGTCGATGAATCTCTTGCTCCCCAACCTGCTCCGGCTCGTTCTCCTCACCGAAGATGTAATGCAGGTAGGCGTCGACGTCGAAGCTTTGGTTGTTGCCTGGCATGCTTGGAATAACTAATGGTAGATGGGTGAGGACTAGATCTTCGCAGAGTGTCGCGGCGGTGCGTTGCCGCCTGGGTTATATGCAGCAAGCCGTTAGCTGGTGGCAGGAAACTGGTGAGGGAATAGGCGTGGATTTTATAATTCACCCATGTGGGGCACGGGAAGCATTCGCTGGAGCGTGGGAAGACTAAGTGGAGCACACACACAACCCAAATACCGTATCCGGTGCCACGTGTTATTTATCACACAAGTGTTAACATAAGGAAATGCATGTGTAACTTACTAACCATCGCACATGAGTACTCGTAGCCGCATCGTGTGCAATACTCCTAGCCACCGGAAGCAACTAGTTTGCATTTTTCAAAGTTTTTTGTACACACAGAATCGCACACGAACCCACTGTATTAACCGTCTGTGTTGTACATTCTCATCGCAAACAGTTCATCCGAGTCGGCTATTTGCCATGTATCACACACATCTTGTTAAGTTGAACCATTTCTATTGCGTTCGCTAATCGAAAACAGTTCGTCCGAGTGAACTGTATGCCCTATATCACACACACATTGATCTGGCTAACCGTTTATGTTCCACTCCCTAATAGCAAATGGTTTATCGGAGCGAACTGTATGCCGTATATCGCAGAAACACTGATATGGCTGCCCGTTTCTATTGTTCTGCCTCATCCCAAATAGTTCGAACGGGTTAACCGTGTTCCCTGCATCACACACGCAACTAAAATCTGAACCATGTTTGATGCATCCTCCATCGCAAACGTTTTGCACCTTTTTTGACGGTTTTTTACATCCCTGTTTGTGATTAATGCATCGCAAACAGTTTCGTGAAAGGGTCTATGATCGTAGTGTCGCGTTAGCAGCATCCTGGAGTAGTGATAATTTGGCTATCATTTGTGCAGTTCAACTAAGATCAAGCGTGAAATGTATATCTCTGTTTGCACAAAAAAGGTGGAAAGGAGGGTAACTAACAAGTGATGAAACATACATCAAATGAAAAGAAGCATGTTCCTTATCTGAATGGAAATCCTACAAGGACAGTAGCAATTTCTAAAGCAACAGCGTTGCTAGATATTAGTGTGGGCATTAGGATTAAGTATGACAACCGTTAAATACGACATTACTTTAATGGTGCCATTGCTTCATTTTAGCAGCAACATTACATTAACAGCTGCTACAGAGTTGGTATTTGGGCACAGGAGAGTAGGCGGACCAGGACTATTGCATTTCTAATGAAAAGAAGTAACTTATCTTAATGGGAAATTTAGCAGGAGATGAAAAAAGTGCCATTGATTCATATTACTGGAGGCATTATATTGAAAACAGCATTGGTTTAACGTGTCCTTACTTTTAACAGTGCGTCTGCTACATTTTAGCAGTGGCATTACATAAGAGTGGCTCGGGCCAACAAACATCAGAACAGGATATCTGGGTTGGTCCCATTTTTTTCGGTATAGCCACCTTATACTGTGTGAGGCTAGCAAATCTAGTGCTGGACTTATTCTGTTGACTTGTCCCCCAGTCCCCACTTTCTTTCCTTTTTCAACCAATAGATCGGGTTTATATTGAGTTGGTACTACGTTTCCCTTTATTTCCCTATTAGACCAAGAGACTAGTTGGATAGCCAGTCTCTGCTACTTTTCGCCCCCATTATTTCCTCTTTCGACCTAGTCCTAGATTCAGGTAACAGATATTCCCCCACCCCCACCCCCTTTCTTCCTTGTTTGAACCTAGTAGTACTAGATTTGAGTGCATGACCTAGTTTTACCTCTTAACAGTAAAAATTTAGGTGGCTTTCGAATAGCCGATC
Organism: Triticum aestivum; assembly: GCF_018294505.1. NCBI lineage: Eukaryota > Viridiplantae > Streptophyta > Magnoliopsida > Poales > Poaceae > Triticum > Triticum aestivum. The sequence goes on from NC_057802.1 coordinate 222,823,992, forward strand.
GATCCTATCTACGAGGGGGCCTGGGAAATAGTAAAAGATACAAATGCAGCAACGTCAGGAGCTCGGGAAGTAAAGCAAGGCTGGTTTCTAAGCAAGTTATACCTAAGGGCCGCCGGGATGTCGCTAGGTGGCCGGCGGAAGGCCGGATTTGATCACACTACGACAGCAAGGAAGAAGGGGTCGGAGGCCCTCCCTAGCCAGCGGTGCTTGGGAGAGAACGGCAAGGCACGCTGATCGGGACGCGCCGGCAGTGGGTAAGAGCCATCGCGGAGGATGACCGCGTGAACATTGCACCTTCTCACCTTCCCCGGCAAAGAGGATCCGGCTGGATCTATGACCAGCGATGTGCAAAGAGAGAGTGTGTGGCCACCGCTGTCAGGTTTAGATCTGGAGAGGACAAGACAGTGTGAGGAGAGAAACACTAGCAAGAAAGCGCGGAGGCTCCTACCTATATAGTGGAGTACTTGTTTTCTTTTGTCTACCGGAGCCGGCTTGACCTTGTCAATGACTATCGAGAAGTCTTCATGCACGTGCCCCGGAGGCGCAGTTGTCGTCATTTTGATCTGAAGCACCGGATTAGAACATATAACACGAAAAAATGCCACATGACAAGAAACCATAACCTCACTGCCCAAAGGAGACAACATGAATCCCGACGGACAAACTAGACGAGGATCAAAGCTCAAATCAAAGATAAACTCGTAGAAAAGGTGTCCATCGATAGGTGTCCTAATTAACATAGCCGGCTTGACCTAGATGGCAGCCGAGTAGTCTTCGTGCATGTGCCCCCAATGACCAGCGCCTTGGAGGAACTCAGTTGTCGTTGTTTAACCCTCACGGTGATCCGAAGCACATGACACCTAATATTGCGAGATGACAAGAAACCTTTTTCAGATTTCTCATCAGAACTACAGCCCTGTACAACACAGCCTGCATGATATGTAGATGATAGCCAATCCAGGTGTGTCTGCTGGAGTCTGGTCACATGCATGGACGAACTGATCTTCCGTCTCATGCAGGGATCGTCCAGGCACCAACGTCTGTACAACACTTCTCTAGTACTATCGCTCGTCTCTCCCTTCTATTAACTCACCAGACTTGCGGGGCCGGGGAGTGTGCCTATGGTTGGTTCTCGATTGCGGTCCCACATGTGTGTGCAAACGCAATATGACGCACGTTCCATTCGGAGAGCGGCATGCCAGGCCGACCGACCGTCTGGGGTGCGACGTTAACGCGACGGGCGTGTTGTATACTCCGTACATGTGTACCGCCGTTTTCTTGAGGCTTTGCTCCATGGCGCAATCCATGGAGACAAAATTAGTATACTGTACTATTTAAAAGTCGAGGGCGGGGCTTTTCCCGCACGGTAGGCGGGGCAGTTCCGCCTAGTCGGTTCGACAGCGATGCGCGAAGATGAGGGAGTAGGCTGCTGCAAACGTAGGGCTGTGTGATTTGACAGCGAGTTACTGCTGGACAGGTGGGGCCCCGTGATTTGACTTGCCATTATCATTTTAACTGCGGTGCTACGACCGGCGTGAGTCTCCCAATTCTTGACCACCTCCATGGTATACAGGTGCCTCTCCCAATGCTCCACCATGTAGAGGCTGGCTCTTGCATCAGAGCCCACTCCTACACTTTTTCCTAGCCTCTTTCCTCCACATATGCAGCAATGCCATGTAAGCGGGCTTATAGCCCACTATTGTACTTGCTCGTACATGTGTTAAGCCTGCCACATAGGCATAAAGTTTGATGTGGCAAGTTAATTAGTAAGAAGAGAGAGACTAGTTTGGTGACCCCAGGAAGAAACGGTGCTAAGCGTGTGTACCTAGGTGAAAAGACAATTTTGAGTCTATAGCTAATTAAATGAAGCAAACTTAGCAACAAAAAACTAAGCACCTATGCATCGGGGACTTGAGTTGCTAAGCCATTTAATGCCCTTAGCACCTAATCTAAGCACCATTTCATTGGAAGAGGTCACTCCTTCGCAAATGCAATAAATACTACGAAGAAAGAGATAGAGAGAAGTAAAAAATACTCTTATAGCCAACCTTATAACTAACCTTGTTGTATGAGTGACTAAGTGATGAATATGTATGACATGCCAACATCAGATAGCCTAATGCACCGTGTTAAATCTCCAAGGGCGCGACCACGCGAGCGAGGCGATGGTCGTAGTAGGCGCGACCATGATACGGGCTGCTAGCAGCCCTTGGATATGAGATCGAACGGTCGCATGCTAAGTTGCTGAAAATTTGCAGAATAACCCTCATTGATAGGATATTCACCCATAGGTCTAGAATCATGCCATGCAACCGTTCGATCTCAGGCCCAAGGGCTCTCGGAAGCCCGTATCATGGGAGAATGGAAAGCTTCGTATCACCTGTAATTTTCCCGACGCTTGACATGACATCAAAAGCCATTTAATTGGACGTCGAGTAGAAATGACATCTAGTTGGGCCCCCATAGTACTGTGCATGAATCCATTTATCCAGCATTTTTACAATCGACAAACCGCCGGCAGTTCACTCCTACTCGTCCCCGGACGTACTTTAACATTACGGCAGTTCGCTCCTAGTCATCCCATCCTTTCACATTACGGCAGTTCCACTAATCCTAACCCTCCTCCCAAATCCATGGCGTCTCAAATCTCCATGATCAGCGGTGAGTACAAGGCTAGAACCATCACCGGTGATGAGTCCGACATCATCTACACCCGTTCTTCCGTGACGGTGAAAGGATGCCTTGCTCGCTTTAGACGCATGTTTGAAAACTCAAAGGACGAGTGGGTCGCTGGGCTAGATGTTGAGTACACCACAGTCCGGGAAACCGAGAAGATTCTAAAGGAGGCAGAGAAAAAGAAGCCCGCCGTGATCCAGGTTTGCATGCATGACTTATGCTTGGTCTACCACATATGCCATACCGACGTTGAGTGCGAGGAATTTAAGAACTTCCTCAAGGGCGGCCGAGTCAAATTCGTTACTGTAGACTTTAGGATCGACAGGGATGTCCTGGGTTGGATAGGCCTCATTGTAGGCAACCCCTTCGACCTCCAGAAGAATGGGCTGGTGCCCTCCCGTGATCAGCCTTCAATGCTGACCCTGGCAGGAGCCATGGTTCAACCTTCATATGGTACACTGAAGAAACCTCCGTTCAAGTTTCATCATGCATGGCAGTGGAATGTACTAGATATAGACCACATCCACTATGCTACAATGGATGGCTACCTTTGTTTCAATATCTACAAGGGTTGGATGAAGAGCAAGAGCCAAGTGTGCGGTTCAAGCAAAGAAGTATCGGCCAAGAGGAAGAGGGACATGGACAAGGTCGAAGTCGAGCACGTGGATGAGGACTCCGAGTAAGGTGGCAATTTTCTTGCTCATGGTGGTTCTAATGCAGTGTCTACCAGATTAGTTGCTTAGTTTAATTTCAGGTGTGCTTAATTTTATTTGAGGGGTGTGTTGTGCTGAGCCCCCAGCAGAACTATGTTATGTTCCTTCTCGTTACTTTAACTCTTTAGTACGTACATACTAGTATTTCTTATAGTTCATCTTTTAGTTGGTATAGTACTACCACTCGTTTCTTCACATTATATACGTACAACATATATGGCCAACATCATATAGCTAGCAGTTTAGTTGTCAAAGAATTTCAGGGTGCTTAGTTTTATTTGAGGGGTGTATTGTGCTGGACACCATTATTGTGAATCAAATCTCTTTGGCCATGCTATAATGACGTAAATACCGATGGACCAACATGCCAGCTCTCCCTCTATCTCACTACAGTAAAATAAAGTGTGGGGCCTACTTGATCCCAACATCGTTCTTATTTTCCTGTAAAATTATTCGCTTGGTTACTCCTGACAAGCGGGGCCACACTTATCATTGTGAGAATCGGCTTATTTTTGTCATATAATATGGTCAACGGGTTTGAGGTGAAAAACAAAATGTCTAATGGCATTTTTGAGCAAACATCTAACTTAACGATGACATTTTTGAGATATCTAATTGCATTTTTGAGCAGGCATCTCACGGGTTGATGGCATTTTTTATTAGTTGTAACTTCTAATGGCAAAACTGAGTAGTGACACACAACTAGTGGCATAAACAATAAGAACCCAAGAATTAAATAGGTATGCTAATTTCTTTAATAGAATTTAGCACCCCATTTAAGCACGTACGAGCTTTTTTAATAGTACTATATGCATAATTTGGCGACGAGCGCTCTCTATATGTACCACCTTTTTTTCTTTAATTTCATCTTGTTAGTTTTGCTCCATTGCGCAATCCATCGATACTACTACTGTACAAAAGTATACATTTTTTAAAGGCTAGAGGGCAGTGCAGTCTAGCTTGGTCGGTTTCAAGAGAGGCGAGGGCCTTAGTGATTTGACGGCTCATTACTACTGGAAGGCGGGGCCTTGTGATTTGACTGCTCGTATAAATGTATCAATGACTTGAGGAGGAGCAAAGAACCGTGGGGTATACTCAAGTTTTCCACTGGAGTAGTACGACGGAGGAGCATGACACACGGCAGCCCAGTGCCATATGGCGATAAAAATGATCTAATTTGCTAGTCATCTCATTGTTAGCATTGTTCTATTCATGCCTCGTAGAGAACGTGACACGTGCGGCGAAACACCCGAAGCAAAAGAAGAAACATAGGAGCAAAAGAAGAAGGAAGATTATCACCCCCCAAAAAAAGGAAGACGCACACACAAGTCTGGGATGCTGCTCTCTACTACATGAAGGGTTGCTGGACGCGGAGTTGTAACTGCTTCTTCATCGCCTCCACGACCTCCATCTCCTTGCGCGTCTCATCCGCCATCTTCTTCATTCTGTCCATGACGCGGGATTTCTCGACGCGAGCCTTCATCATCTATTCCACGGCCGCATTACATACCTTGACAGCAGCCATGTGCTCGATGCGGAGCTTCGCCAACTCCTCCTTCTATTCCATGACGAGGGCCTACAACATCTTCATCGAGGAACTACTATTCTCATGTAGCTTCTTCCAGCCGGCGTTATCCTCCTTCAGCAGGTCGAGCTCATGGCAGAGCTTCGCCTTGTCCTTCTAAAGTTGCAGGATTTCGCCGGTCACCTTCTTCTCCGAGGCAACGCTCTTCTTAAGCAACATCATCAAGCCGGCTGTAACACCCCGAGAATCATGCTACAGTAACTCTCTGAGATTAAGCTAATCATGTTGCTAAACAGGGCTTGATCACAATTGCATCACATTTCTTTTCAAACTCCTAGTTCAAACTTCAATTAAAATCAAAGTGGAAAAATAACAGTTTTCAAAAATTTAAACAAAAAAGTTCGATGGGTGCCAAATAATACACTGGTAATTATGGTGGAGAAAACACATTTTTATAAAATACCTAAATACTTTTAAATGAAATAAAACAGAAAAGAAAATAAACAAATAAAAAGAAAATGCAAAAGAACACAGACAAAGAAAAAAGAAAAAAAGGGAGAAGGCCCTCCCCCCCACTGGACCCCTGGCCCGACTGGCCGACCCCCGGCCCAGCCCACCTCTCCCGCTCGCCCCCTTCCCTGTTCCCCCGACCGGGGTCGGAACAGGGGCAGTCCCCGCCGCACCACCTCGCCGGCGACGGGGAGGATAAGGGCGCGAGCACCCCCGCCTCCTCGGGCCTCTCTCCCACTC